>NW_027417374.1:0-36785 GCF_009905375.1 Apium graveolens
CTTCAGAATCAGCCATGAGAGCAAGGTTGACATACTCCACATCTTCATCCTTTCATCTCCATTAGCTGCCCAGTCCTTTTCTTGAGTAATGAAAGCCCTCTCCTTTTGCTTGAGCAGATCAAAATATTTCTTTTTGTAATCTACTTGTTCAAATTTCTTCTTTTCAGAAGTTGGCTTTCTGCACTCACCTGCAAAGTGTCCACTTATACCACAATTGAAACATTTGAACTTGGATTGTCCACAGTGTTTTTGTGAGGTTTAGTGGCTCTAGTGTTTTTCTTGAATTTCATCTTTGCAAATCTTCTGGACAGAAATGCAAGATGCTCATCAATACCATCTGAGTCATCTTGGCTGGAGTTGTCTTCATTTTCAGCAACTTGCTCTTTCCCCTTGCTTGATTCCTGACTTCTTATACCATCTTTGGATTTTGATGTAGATCTCACAGTTTCTTGTCTGCATTTCCTCTCATCTTCAGCTACCAATGCAACTGAACTTCCTTTCTTTCTCCCCTTCTCCAATACCTCATCCTGTTCCAGCTCTAGTTCATAAGTCTTCAAGATTCCATACAATCTTTCAAGAGTGAAGTCCTTATAATCTTGAGAGTTTCTTAAGGAGACAGTCATGGGTTTCCATTCCTTTGGCAAGGATCTTAAAAATTTAAGATTTGAATCCTTAACCTGGTACACTCTTCCATACAGCTTCAGTCCATTCAACAGCTTTTGGAACCTATTGAATGTTTCATTTAAAGATTCATTTTCTTCAAAATGAAAGTATTCATACTGTTGAATGAGAAGCTGCATTTTGTTTTCTTTCACTTGTTCTGTACCTTCACACAATAGTTGAACTGTGTCCCAAACCTCTTTGGCAGTTGTGCAATTTATCACATTATCAAACATATCCATGTTAAGACCATTAAACAAAATGTTCATAGCCTTCTTATCCATGTGGACTTCTTCTGTGTCTTCCATTGTCCATTCTGCTCTAGGTTTTGGAATGGATTGACCAACAGCAACTGTGGCTGTAGCAACTGTGGCTACTTTGTGGGGAATGTGAGGACCATTCTCAATGCAGTTTACATAACCTTCATCTTGGGAGAGTAGATGAAGGTGCATTTTCACCTTCCAATGGTGATAACTGTCTTTGTCAAGAACTGGGATCTTTACTCCAATATCCTTCTTACTCATCTTTGTTAGATTCCAAGATCTTTAAACTCTTTGTGTGTCAAGAGCCTGCTCTGATACCAATTGTTATTCCTAGTGGACTAACAATGAGATTTACAGAAGGGGGGGTTGAATGTAAATCTCAAAACTTTTTCAAGTTTTGAGCAGTTTATGAAAGTTGTGTGTTCAAGAAGAACAAGTATGTGAATTGCTTTAAGCTAATGCAGACAGATATATATTCAAGCACAAATGTAAGGAACACAACAGACCTTAAAAACTTTTCTGGTGGATTTGTTGTTCCACCAGAGATGGTATATTAGAAAATCTGTGATTAAACAATGTTGATCACAGCTGCATCCTAGTACAAACTAGATGAATTTTCTCTCAATGTTTTTCTAAACAGCTCTGGAAAATCTCACATCTAATTACTAGCTTCTACTTGGTTTATATATTACCAAGTGTACAAGTGAAAAACAATATAAAAATACAGTAATAAAATAAGTTCTTCACTTGCTTCTTTTCCTGTTCACTCCAGTACTTTGTTGACTATTGCATCTTTGTACTGAAGAAGAACGGCTGCTTTTTCTGTTGTTCCTGAAATTCGGCTACCACATCTCAGTTGTCTCTATCAACCCATGTGCCTCTGTCTGTAGGTACAACTACCTCTTATCAACGGCTAATCATCAGAACATCAGTTGAAACTTTCATCCGTTGATGCACTCATCCGTTGAAGGATGTTATCCGTTGATGACTTTATCCGTTGAAGCTTTAGAGACATCCGTTGAAGCTTAGCTTCTTATCCGTTGAAGGTCTTTAAGTCATCCGTTGATACCACTTCACTTATACAAAATTACAAGGCATGAAGTATTTACAATTGGCCTTCCTATCTGCATATCATCTAGTAGTCAACATGACTCATAGTTTCTCTCAACTTCCAAGAATTACATTTTAAATACAGAGACTGAAATATGCTACAACACTAAACTTATTTCTAAGTAAAGCTACACCATCAACGGATAGCCAAAATGGTCTTATCCGTTGAGGCTACAGACACTAAATTTCTACTTAAGTATTTTGTTAAACATATCATCAAACTAATGCACATACATTCCTAACAATAACAAAGCACATCCGCATTATGTACCACTTCATATGGGAACATGTGGATGAAGGTACAATGGAATTGCATTTTGTTCCAACAGATCAACAACTAGAAGATATCTTCACAAAACCACTATGTGAAGCTATTTTTACAAGATTGGTAAATGAACTTGGAATGGTTTCAGGTTCTTTCTCTAAATCTTCTTAGTTTATTTTCTGAAACATCAGACTTTATGATCAGTATTTACAGATATTACTGTCTTTGTGTATTCTATCCTTAAATTAAAAATTACTTAAGTGTTGATTGTTGTCTGATGTGAATTTCTAAACTCTAATAGTGATATGAATATTTCTGTGACTATTAAATCCAATGAGGATAACTGTGCTAGATGCTGACCTAGTAGACTTTAATATACTAAATATCCCATGTTTGAAGTAATTGTTTATGTGGAAATCTTTTAACACAAGCAAATTCTGATATTGAGCTTAGTTAAGTTTACTTTGTGTATCTTATTACTAAATCAAAAACTAGAATAATGCTTCTTATCTGTTAAGTTCTGATGTTAGTAAATATGGTGGATGTACTAAGTGCTGATAAGCCTCACTTATCAAAAAAAAAGAAAAGAAATAAAAATCAGGTACTCCTTTGAGATCTAGAGTAAAAATGTGGAAGGGAAGACCCAAGTGCATTGCTGGTATTAAGTAATATGCATTAGAAAAGAAAAATAAAATTTTCTTGGTGACTTTTCACACTCTATGATTACTGAAGAAATACTCTGATAGCAACATAAATTCTGATAAGCAGTCGTGATTCACTTACACTGAGAAGCCACTATAAAATAGAATTTCAAAAGATGCATAAAATGAGCACAAAACAGTTGAGGTGGACTCATGCATGAACTCATTCTAAAGTAGACTTCAGAATAATGACATATTTTGAGTAAAGTTCTTAGTTATGCCTTATTTCTAAGATGTACTGAAATGAATCAGACTTTACTCTTTGTCTGATATTTAGCTTAATGCACACACATACACTTCATATGAATGATGAAAATTACCGTGGTGATAAATGTTGTTTTAGATGAATAGTTTATGTGTCAGATTGCATAAATTCTGAGGACAAGTTCTGATGGAAGTTCTGATGATTAAGTTCTGAAGAAACCATATCAGTATTTGTGGGAAGAATTACAGAATACACATTCACTTTTCGAGTTAAGGAGCCATATTCTGATGACTTTTAAATCCTGATAATAATCAAGTTCTGATGCTGACGTGGCAGTGTTTATTTACTTGGTTTATTTTTGGTCATTACTTGAACGATAATATTTTTACAGAATATTGGTTAATGTGAGATAAAACAGTCATAATCATTTTGGGTTAGTGGTTAGCGTGTATGTCTTGAAAAACTGCATGCGCACAATAATTATTATTATATCTCGTGCCCATTAACTCTGGCTTTAGATCTTTTACTGACAGTTATTATTACACATCAGTCTAGGGAGTCGAGGGGTCATTATTTTTACTTGTAATGTTTAACCAGTCCTCGCGTCCCTTGGTATTCTATTGGCTATTTAAACTAACCATTCATTCCAGCCAAAACATCTTTCATTTTCTCACAAACTCACTCTCTTTTTATTCATATCATCAAAAATGGTCCATTTTAACATGTTCCTAAACTATGAAACCTTTAACATTGAGTTGAGTTGTGATAAATGGCAACAGGAGTGGCATTTCACCGCCATTCCTGAAGAGCTTTGGAACTCAGTTCCACAAGAGGTTCACACAGAACTCTTGTTCTTATCAATGGAGTATCACCCCCATCTTGATAGGTTGGAAGAGGAAAGGAGAGAAGCTCTCCGTGAGCAAGAACGAATCATCCATCTTGCAGTGCTCTTCGTCAGCAGCAGAAGGAGTTAGTCGTTAGGTCTTCTTAGACTAGGACTAAGGCTGTTGATATTAGGAATCGTAGAATAGGACTATCTTGTAATTTTTGCATGTAATTGCTCAATTTCATCAAATGTAATCATCTGATATATCAATGAATTTTTCTTTAATTGCAAGATTTGTTCTTTGTTTCTCTAATTATGTGACTGTGCATGTTTAATTGCAATTTATTAATCTTTACTTCATCGACTTTTAATTTTATTTTGTGATGAATGTTTTGATTAAATTATGTTGATTTGAGGAAACAACTGAGGAACAGGTTCCCATATCAGAACCTGTTGTTGTAGAAGCTGAGAAGGTTTCTTCTCAGAAAGATACTGTAACTGGGAGTTCTAGGCCCCTCAAAAGGCTTAGAAAGTTAAATTCTGATGATAAAGCTCCTACAGTGTCACCACCATTGAAGAAATTAAAGAAATAGAGAGCTCACAGGGACATAGTTGAGTCAGATTCAGATGTAGTGGAAGCAGTTAAGGAAGGGGATCAGGAATCTCTGATCTCAACAGAACCAATTGTTATTGAATCACTTCCTTCTGTACAACATGAAACTGCTCAAGACAAAGTTCCTACACCTCCTATGTCACCTAGAGTTGATCCAGTACATACTGAAGAACCAGGTACAAGTGCTGAAATTGATATTCATAACTTGATTGTGCCAGAGGTTTTGTACTTGGAGGCTCCACCAATTCAACTCACTCCACCAACAACATCAATTTTGGATATTAATTAGAACCTGGCTGCAGATCAGAATTTAGAGGATGATGTTGAAGCCTCTATAGCCTCACATACTGCTATTTTATCAGAGGATGCTGATACTGCAGGATCTACAAGTTCTGATGCTGCCAATGAGGATATTACCGGTGAAGCTGCTGCTGTACCTTGGAGTGAAACTCTTAGAGGAAAGGAGTGGACTAAAGAATGGAACACAGTTAGTTTTGTTCCTTTTGAAAAGATTCTTGCTGAGCATCTGGCAAAAGCTGATAAAATGCTGATAAATGATGATTTCAAGGCACATCTGAGAGTTACTGCATTGAGTACTAGGCACCTTCAGGGTCAACACTCAACAACTCATGCCAAGGTGAATAAAATTCAAGAGACTTTGATCCAGCAAGATATGAATGTGAAACTTGAAAAGAACAGATTTTTCAAGCCAGCCTTTGACAGAATTGCCTACATTGAGAAAAGTCAGGAGAAGCAACAAACTCAAATTGAAGAAATTCTGAAGAATCCAGCTTCTCACCAAAATCAACTCAATGAGATCCAATCCTCAGTGGAATTGCTTGTCTCTCTTCTTTTACCTGCTGATGCCAATAGGGGGAGAAAGTGATTAAGTCCAAATGCAAATTTATTCAGACACTGAAAGGAAAGGATGATGGAAATGATGACCAGGGAAACTCTAACAAGGGTAGAGGTCAAGGTCAAGGCAAAGGATTTTCATCAAGTAAAGCTAGAATTATAAGTCAAGGAACAAGTTCTGATACTGGGAGAAGAATAAGTTCTGATACTAGTAAAAGGATAAGTTCTGGTGAACATCTGGAACTTGATGAAGAAATTTTAAAGCAGTTATTTCTTAAAGAAAATCCAGGAATGGACTTTGAGAGTCTAAAGGAAGAAGAAGCTAGACTCAAAGCAGAAGGTGTCAAGACAAAATCTAAAGCCTCTGTTGTTGAAAAGAAATTTCCAAAGCCTAAGGGTATTGTGATAAAGGAAAGAACAAGTTCTGAGGCAACCAAAGCCAAATCACAAGTGGAAATTGATCCAAGGTCCAAGGACAAAGAAAAAATTGATGAACCTGTAAAGGTTTATATGCCAGTCATGGATGAAGAAATAATTGATGAAGAAGAAGATGCTAATCTTACTCAGATACAAAAGAAGATCTTTCAAACAACCTCTGACATGGCTCATGTTGTTCAGAGTCAATATGTAGTAAGTTCTGATATGACAGTGAAGCAAGCAACCTCTGACATAGCTCAAGTTGGCTTGATATCAGAAGATAAGGAAAAGGAAACCTCTGACATTTCTCATGTTAAACCTTCAAAGATACTCCTACCAGGATTCACCAAAGCTAAACATGCTCAACCTTTGAAGACTGTAACAAGTGGTTTTGAAGCAAGAGTTGTTACAGGAAAGGAAGTAAGAGATAAATCTGGATTGGGTAGTTCTGATGAAAGAAGAGTACATAACACTACCAATGATCCAACTTCCTTAAGTGAACCAGGTGTTAGAGCAACTCCTGAAAGATTGAATCGACTTGAATCTGTACAAATGGGTTACCATACCTTTTTGAAAGAACATATCTTGTTATATTTTATGACAGATAGAAGGGTATACTAGATTAGGCAGAATGCTATACCACTAAAGTATTTTGAGGAACTGGAACATGTTCTATTTCTACTTCAAGTGAAAGACAGATTAACAAATAGTGTTGCAGGGTATATAAAGTCTCAAATTCAAAGACAGAAGAAGCTTTATTCTATAAAGTCTGATAGCACATACTGTCCCAAGTACAGAGATCACAAAGGTGATATTGTCGAAATGAAGCCTAACTCTGCTAAGATTATAACTACTTTTCTGGGTTATAAAGCTGTGGAATTCAATCTAGAGTCTGACAAGGCATATCTGATTAGACTAGATCAGGAGATAAGAAAAGTTAAGATCAGAAATTGAAGCCAAGTCAAAGATCTACAACTGCTTAAATTCTGAAGTGTATACAGACTGAAGCTGTTATCAAAAGTTAAAGATGGTAAAGCTGAAAGGACTGTAAGTTGTAGTTATCTAGTCAAATTCTCATGCATTTGTACTTAATGTTTTTGACATCATCAAATATTTGTTGACCTTGTATATTATGCTAATTTAAAAGTTAGGGGAGATTGTTAGATATATTTGATAATGTCATGTATAATATGATTTGTGTTTAGTTTTCAGATATTACTTAACAGGACAAATCATTACTTAACTGGAAATCAGCACTTATACTGAAGATAAAAGTTAAGATATCAGAACTTAAGTTATCAGAACCTAAGTTATCAGAAGATATTTATCAGGAGATAATATCAGGACTTAAGATGACTTTCAGATAAGGTAGGCGGCTGATTGAAATGAAAGAAGATCGAGACTAAGATAGAAAGAATTATGCTTGAAGAAAGAATTCTATGAAGAATAGAATACTTGGAAGAAAAGATAACTAGTTGATATATTTTAGGAAGCAGAATTATATTCCATATCAATTAGAATTTATCTTGTAACTGTGTAGTATATAAACACAGGCATAGGGTTTACACTATAAGTGTTATCAATATCGAAGTTACTATTCTTTATAACCCTAGCAGCTCTCGTGATAATTTGTTCATCACTGAGAGAGGACAGTTCCATATTGTAACAAAGTTTATTGTGTTGAATAAAATCTGTTTTCTGTTACTTGAGTTCTTATATCCGATTTGATTGTGCTAAACACTGTATTCAACCCCCTTCTATAGTGTGTGTGACCTAACATATATAAGCACTAAATAACCGAGTCAATTCAAGCGGTTATCGAATAGCCCGTGAACATTTAATTATAAATTAAAAGTTTAATACCTACTCCAGTTTTCAGTTACAAGAACATCCCAAAAACACGGCTAAAATTGTAAAAATAAGTGTAAAACTAAAACCCTAAATGAATGAGTAAAGTAAAGCCGGGTCAGTCGAATATCTCAAGGACTCTCTCATAATCGATTTATTCAAATATCTCTTTCAGAATCTAAGATTTCTAATAGAATAAGATTTGTGATTAACATTCAGTAAGTCTCAACTCTCAATCTCAATCATATATCTCTTGTAATCTACATTGATATATAAGTTCTATACATATATTTGTGCATGTATGATTATCGACTTCAATTACTTCGTCTAATCCTCTTATTTATTATCGATTTATGTTGTAATCGATTTTATGGTGTATTTTGTTGCAAGTCTATAAGTCGAAATGGCTGAGAAATAAAGGTTCGCTTTGAAGTTACACTACAACAAATCTAGCCATTTACGCGGTTTTTTTGAACTGAAATCGTCGTCATTGAGCCATTTACGACGGAAAAAAATCGTCATTTTTGGTCGAGTAGTAAGTTCATTTTTCCGTCACAAGATAAAATTGCGTCGCAATTTAGAAAGTAGGGGCCCACATACTTAATAAGATGCCAAAATACGACAAAAAATAACGTCATAAGTTTTGTACTTAAGACGGAAAAAATGTCGGATATTACTTTACGGGACCCACTTTTAATAAGATAAAACATAATTTTATGACAAAAAATGAGCCGTAAGTTAGATTCCGGTGAGCTTCCCAGATTCCGGTTTCTGGAAAACTCCGCAAAACCATAACAAGTTCAAATGAGCATATTCCAACTCTTTTTTCCTCCCCAATTAATTGTATACTATTAACCATCACAATATCATATCATCGACTAAATCAAAATAAATTAACACAAACTGGCCATGTCTCAATCAAATTAAATGTTTAATATCAGCTAGCTTTAACTGCTTTCCAGCCTGAAGTCTATCTTCTAATTTGTTAAGGTCTTCTTTATCAAAAATTTCCTTCTTTTTTTCCATATCCTCAACTTTAAAAGGAGCAGCATCAATCACTTCCACGTCATACTCTTTGCACACCATTTTCACGATGTCTTTACAAGAGTTTGCACCCTATCAGGTTTAATCCCCTTTGAGTATAGAAACCCAAGAATTTCACCATCACTAACAGCCAAGTTAAAAGCTAAATCCTCGATCAACATACCATCTTCATCTACCTCCATTATTTCAGCTTTAACTGGTTTAACATCTCTAGCTGCCTGAAGTCTAGCTGCTTTCCTACTTGCTTTGCTCCATTTGTGTTAATTTTAAACTGGCCATCTCTAGCTTTAACTGCTTTCTGGTAAAATTTTAATCTGATTCTTGTGTTGCTGCCTCCGTGATTCGAACCGAACCAGGTGGTGAAGAGCTTGAGGAACTGAGCAATTGCGCAGGAGAGAAATACGGAGAGAAGAGGGATGTTATAAGGAAGAAGAGGTTAAGGTGCTAGACAACGTCGCATCGGCGACGGTCATCACCTCGTTCATTGGGGCTTTTGATATATTTTTAGTAAAAAAAAGATTTGGGAGGAAGGGGATAGAGTTGTGCGGGATCGAATATATGAAGAGAGAAACAGTCGAGAACATGTGAGATTAGTTTTAGAAAAAGTTGAAGAAGAACAGTAGAAACATTAGAGAAGAAGAACAAATGAAGCTGAATGTCAAGGAATTTCGACAGTGATGATTAGTTTACCAATTACAATCAACGACTGTAAATTCACTTGAACTAGCACAATCCGTGTGCCATAGTTAGGTCCAACCAAAATGTTACAGGTGGCTTAAGGTAAGCGTGGGATTAGCCTCCCGTCATTACTAAACCATGTATATATAAATTTCATTGCTTTTTTTAATTTTATTATAGGCAATGATAAATTTTCAATAATATCCAATATTGTAAAAGTCAGAAATTGGGGTAAATCGATCGAGTTATCGATTTGGGATTAATTAAAAATCGGAGATTAATCAGAGTAAAAAATTGATGTAGTATTATATTAAATTATATTTAATATTTTATTATGATTATATTAGTTATTTATTGACATATATATATTTATTATATCAAAATAAATATTTATTAAACCCCCTAAATGACATATTAATATAGTATATAATTAGACCTTGTTAAAATAATCAAGGTCTATTGATTAAAAATACTTGAAGTTTAGTAAATGATATTTTATTTTAACATTTGTATGGCCGGATCATTCAAAATTTATACTAAATCTGAGGAACATTTAATGGTTATGATCTGAACCCCTATGTTTGATTTTGTAAAAAGAATTAGAATTCAAACATTCAAAATAGTTGATATAACCAAAGTTTCATATCAAAATAATTTTATTTGGTTTGCCATTTTAACAGTCAAACTTCAGTTTGACTAGTACAACTAACTAGCGTTTAATCCTGAATTTATGTTTTGATTATTTTAAAAATATTTTTCATCGATCTAACCGTATGGATGTCAATAAATATATATATTAATGATATAACCAAAAGTTTTATATCAACATAATTTTATTTAGTTTGCCATTTTAACAGTCAAACTTCAGTTTGACTATTACAGCTAACTAGCGTTTACTCCTGAATTTGTTTTTCGATTATTTTGAAAAATATTTGTCATCGATCTAACCATATAGATGTCAATAAATATATATATTAGTGATATAACCAAAGTTTCATATCAAAATAATTTCATTTGGTTTGCCATTTTAACAGTCTAACTTCAGTTTGACTAGTATAGCTAATTAGTGTTTAGTCCTGAACTTGTTTTTCGATTATTTTGAAAAATAATTTTCATCGATCTAACCGTATGGATGTCAATAAATATATATATTAGTGATATAACCAATGTTTCATATCAAAATAATTTTATTTAGTTTTCCATTTTAATAGTCAAACTTCAGTTTGACTAGTACAACTAACTAGCATTTAGTCTTTAATTTGTGTTTCGATTATTTTAAAAATACTTTTCATCAATATAACTGTATCGATGTCAATAAATATATATATATATATATATATATATTAGTGATATAACCAAAGTTTCATATCAACATAATTTTATTTGGTTTGCCATTTTAACAGTCAAACTTCAGTTTGACTATTACAACTAACTAGCGTTTAGTCCTGAATTTGTGTTTCGATTATTTTAAAAATATTTTTCATCAATCTAACCATATGAATGTATATATATATATATATTAGTGATATAATCAAAGTTTTATATCAAACTAATTTTATTTGATTTGACATTTTAACCGTCAAACATCAGTTAGACTAGTACAACTAACTAGTGTTTAGTCCTGAATTAGTGTTTCGATTATTTCAAAAAAAATTTTAATGATCCAACCGTATGGATTTCCATAGATATATGTATTAGTGATATAACCAAAATTTTATATCAAAATAATTTTATTTGGTTTGACATTTTAACAGTGAAGCATCAGTTTGACTAATACAGCTAACTCGTGTTGAATCCTGAATTAGTATTTCGATTATTTTAAAAATATTTTTCAACAATCCAACCTTATGGATGTTAATATATATATATATATATTAGTGATGTAACCAAAATTTCATATCAAAATAGTTTTATTTGATTTGCAATTTTAACAGTCAAGCGTCAGTTTGACTAGTACAACTAAAAATATTTCGTCACAAATATTTCGTCGTATGGATGTTATTCCAAAAATTGCTAAATTTTAGAAGGAACCTTTACGAAGTCTATGCGATATATTATGACTTAATAACCAAAATTGATAGTGGTTATATAGTAATTGCATGTCTTGAGTTCCTGGAACAAGTTGTTCCTGGAAAAGATTTCTTCCTTCGTAAAAACTAAGAGCGTAAGTTAGCTCTAGGCGTATGCACATTAGAGTGTAAGTTACCATGAACTTTGTTGAACTTAACAAGTTCAGACTTGACACTCTTAAACTTCTTGCAGAAGACTGTCATAGGGTTACCACAGCAAAAAGTATTCCAAGCCTTAGAAACTGTGGCTTGAAAGCCATGAATATTATTCATGAAGTTAAAGTACTAGAAAGTTTGTAGAACTTCTCAAGCTCCATAGGCACAATACTGAGGCGATGGTGATAATCTATGATAGCTTTAGGTTTAACTAGAGCCACATTCTTAGAAAAAGCAGTAAATCAACTTTTTATCCAAGCACTCGATCGAGGCGCTTCAAAATTGGATTTCTAGGTATTTTGTTAGTCCAGGTGAAGAGAGGGCCAACAATAGGCAAATGACTTATCCTAGCATTTTAATTATAGTCCTTGAACTCTTGCATATCAGAATTCCAATACTCATTTCCTCCATTGATCTCATCAATACTAGTAACACTCCAAGGAAGGTCATTGGAGGAGCCAATGTCACAAAATTCCTTCCAAAAGAGGCTCTAGTGGGGCCTGTTGAAGGCATACAAAAAAGTGACTAGAAAATGCAATTATTTTCCTATAAAAGTGACTAAACAAGTTACATATTGAGTAGACTTTTGTTAGCATATGCAAATAATTAGGTCCCATCCAATCCACGAATGACCATTATCATGGTGCTCATAGTTAAAAATCTAGTCACATTGTCTATTAATTTTCTTTGAGATAGGCACATAATTGACCATTTTAACTTTGGTTTCAATATACCATATCAAAGTTCAATTATTACTAGAAATAAAATTGACTACTTTCCTTTGGTGGGGGTTCTTATTGAGTCCCCTGGCATTCCAGGAGGCCAGATTCATTGATGACTATGAGAATTGCTTTTTGGGAACCCAGTCAACCTGGCACCTTTTTTCTTTGACACTCTGTCGAAACCATCAAAATTATGTGTAGGAACCTTAGTGATCTTGTTAGTTGTATTAGCAGCACTGAGACCAATAACAACCATGTGAGTCTTGACTGAAGCCAAGGGAGCCCTTGTAGACTTATAATTTCTTTTATTGCTAGAACTTGGTGACTGGTGAGGCATAATTTCTTCTTCACAATTTTGAAGTTCCTGGAAAGAATTATAATTTTGAAGAGGTTGGGGAGCCTCTACAAGAGTCAACTGCTTCTCTAACTCCAAGACTGGCTGTTGTGAGTATTGTGGCTGCTGCAAGGGCTGTGGCTGTTGTGTCTCCTTCGATCCCTGTGATTGAGGTTCGTGGAGGTATGTACTTACAGATTCTAAGATCTCAGTAGTGGCTCCAGTGTCAAAGTTTTCAAGATCATCCTCATTTTCAAGAGTACTAGCATGTGCTTTCTCTAAAACTTGGTCTTCATCCATAACAACTTTGCAGCCCAAGAAAGTGCCCAATATATAGTGATTCATATCACCATTGTCAACAAAATCCTCACCCTGTGTTTCTCGGTTATGAACATCATTGTTCTCAGTGCTTGGTTTCTCATCATTCATAGTATCAGCAACATGTTCATTATTTCCTTCTCTTCCTTATTGTTGCTTCTATAATTATGGTTTATGTGGAATTATGTGAATTAACAAGGGGTCAAATAATTATGTGGTTTACATGTCGTTATTGTATAATAGAAACTGAGAACGTAAAGTAACTCGTTTCAGTTTGATGAGTCAGTTAAGGAATTAAGCTGTGTCGTCGGGCCGTCAAGTTGAACAAGACCCGTAATAAAAAGGGGTTAAAAGTGTTTAAGAACATGAATGAGAAATATATTTGATGATATTGGGTATTTGCATGATGATTAATCTGTGCATGTTCAAATTTGAGATTTGTGTAATTTAAAATTTTTAAAAGGATTTATAAGAATTTTATTGATCTTTAAACATTTTTATAAAATTATAGAAATGTGATCGAGGTGCGAGATTTGTTTATTGTCTTTAAAATAGTCCAAGAGACTTTTTAAAAATAGAAGTTGGATTTATTTTGATATTTTGATATTTTAAATGATTTTATGAAGTTTACATCTATTATTTTAATTTATTTGTAAAATCCATATGCAATAATCTATTTGTGCAATAATTTATTTAAAAATATAAGAAAATAGCTAGTTTTGTGTTTTATTTTTATAAAAATGAAAGCTAAGTTAGTTGTGAATTATATGGAGAGAAATTACGTTATTTTAATTAGTTTGTAAATCAAAAATAGAAAAAGAGCATGAAGGGATTTTGTTATTTACCACTTTGCCCCTAAAATGTTCTATTTATAATCCCTCCTCTTTCCCCTTTTCTTTCTTTCTCTTCACCGTCTCTTTTCTCTCTCTCTCTCTCTCGAACTCTCTTTTTCCTCTCTCTCTCTCTCTCTCTTTATGGGTTTGGTTATAAAATGCTAGATAAAGTACTCCGTGATGCTAATTGATTATATTCAGTAGATATCAAGTGATTATTTTTAATTTATAGTTCGGATTTTTTCTTAGAAATGCGAAGACATGATATTGCTATTATAGTTGTTCTTTTAACCTCTTGATAGTTGATTTTTGTGAGTTATATGCCATTTTTCCTTTGATATAATGCTATTTTAGATTATATATAATGGTATGAGCTTAAGTTCAGTAGGTGTCATGAAGTTACCATGCATGTTTACTTTGAATTCTTGCTTAAAAATGCTAAGTGATGGTTTGTCTTGTGATGTGTTACTTTGCTTGTTTTTATAAGTGATATTCATGCTAAATAAATTGTAAATGAACCTTATATGTTGTTAATCCGTAGGTGCTAGTGTATGTTAAGACTTTCCTTGGTTGGTTGTCGATTGTTATTTGGTTTTGATGAGAAGTAGGGAGTTAAGGTGGAAGGAGTCACATTGGTTATAGCAGGGCAGATTTTTGTACTAGAAGTTTAGGTCATTTTAGGTGAGTTTTAGCAAGGGCTTGGTAGGAGTGAGCTCAAGTTAGTTGGTACTTGGTTCATACTTGAGTCCAGTAGCTTTAGATTGAATAAAAACTTGCATTTGGTTAGGCACACACACACAAATCCGAGAGCAGCTCGAAACAAGGCAGATTTGAGTAAACTTGACTTTTGGTTGATTATTATCATGTCATAGGTTAGGCCTTCATGGGGCCTTGGTCTAAATAGATAGAATGAAGTCTTAGGAAGCTTAACAAGTCATTAAAACCAGTAATTGAACTAGATAAATGAGTTTTAAGTTGGTAAAATCAGGGCAGTGTGGTATTCAGGGGAAACAGTTCGTGTCAACTTCCACTTGAGGCCTAGGGAGGCCTGAGTGAGGCCTAGGGAGGCCTGAGTGAGGCCTTTGAGTCATTCCAACTTTGAAAGTCAGTTTAGAGTCTTAATAACCGTTAAGAGTTGGTTTGGAATAAAGGTCCAAGGTGGAGATACCTTATTTCCACCAAAACACTCGAGAGTCACCATTAGAGTGGCCTTTGGAAGCTTTAGAGAAGTGCATTGCATTTGTGTGTCTTTTAAGTGAGGCCTTGTAAGTCATATGTCATAGACCTATTTGTATATTCGAGGATTCAACTCAACTCAAATAAGAATGTAATAAGTAAATAGTGGATCGTCCGTCAGAGAGATCTCGCAAAGTAATATCTGTCAAAGGATTCAGAAACAAGGTTCATCTACAGACTTGAGGAGGTAATTCACTGGAAGAAGTTCAAGAAGTTGATCATGCCTCAGTGATATAAATCAAGATCGTGGATTTAATCAAGTGACAGAGATCTCGTCAGGGTATCATTTATTACAAGGATTTAATCTGAAGAAAATCAAAGTGTCAAAGTCAAGACATGAAGAAACGTCACGGAAGTTAGTCACTCATGAACCAGACAGTACATCGAGTGTCAGCGTTGAAGTGGTGGAATTGATTCATAATTTTCAGTGATTTTCAGAAGATTTGCAGAAGAATGGTTGCTGCTCAAGACTAGAATTAATTCTCTATTAATTAATTAAGTCATCTAATTTAATTAAGAAAATAAATTATATCTGCGAAGAATAATTTATTTATTAATTGAATTAATTGATTAATTAATTCTGAATTAATTCTAGGAATTTTAGGAATTTTCAGAAGTTTAATTGGATTAAATTCAAGCATTAAATCAGCAAGACAATTGAAAATGAACTAGCATGACAATCAGGATTGTCATACCGATTGTCATGCTAGGCCATTTTCCATTGTCATACCGAAAGTTACTCTAGGAGGATAATTGTCTTGCTAGTTCATTCTGATTGTCATGCTAGTTCATTCAGATTGTCTTGCTAGTTCATTCAATTGTCTCACCGAAAGTCTTGCCAGCTATAGAATTGTCATGCCAAGTCAATTCTATTCATTTGCTGATTTAAAAAGAAGCAGAGAAGCAGCAACTCATAATCAATCCATACACAAGTCAAAGAACAAACAGAGAGAAAAAGCAGCCAAATATTTCATCTTATCTGCTAATTCAAGATCACAATTTCTAGCTTGTAAAGTTAAATCCAATCAACTAGAAATCATTCTTTTGTTCTTGTGTAACAATCTAGCGGATCAAAATCCCTAGAACTTAATCTCAAATCGCGTTTAGCATTTGATTCTAATTATTGCAAAAATAGAAAAAGTTCATGTCGAATTTATTCTAGATTTGTGATAATTGATTTGAGATTAATACCTTGTAATCGATACAGTTGTTGTAACACATTTCAAGTTTAATAATATTTTTATTTAACTTGAATTTTGTTTCACATTTTTTTTTCCGCATTTAATTCGATTATTCGGTACTGTTTGTATTCAACCCCCCTTCTACAAACACATTGGGACCTAACAATTGGTATCAGAGCCTTCTGATTAACGAACAAATCAAGATCCTAGACTTTTGTGATTTTTCAACTCCTTGAATTTTTATTTATTCAAAAATTCATAATGACTTCACATAAAGTTGGAACCGTTAAAATTCCACAATTTGATAAAGAGAATTATATCATGTGGAAGAAGAAGATGCTATTATTTTTACAAGTTGCAAATCCCAAATATTCAAACTTGTTAAAGAAGGGTATAAAAACTCCGATGATTATTGAACCGGAGGTAATAATAGATGGTGTGGTGACTACTGAAGCTAGAACCTATCCAAAGAGCCTGAAGATTTTACTCCTGCTGAGAAGGAAGAAGCCTCCTTGGATGCCAGCCTTCAATTAATATTAATTGATTCCCTTGATCCCTTGATGAACAGACATGTGATGAACTGTAAAAATTCCAAACACATGTGGGAAACTATTGAGGTGATTAATGAAGGCACAGAGGAAGTTAGGGAGAACAAGTTGGAAATCCTAACCTCTGAATATGAACATTTCAAATCAAATCCAGGAGAAGGAATTACTGAAGTGTTTGAGAGGTACAATGTGTTGATCAACAACCTGAACATCAATGGAAAGTATTATTCAATCAGGGAGGTCAACAAAAAGTTCCTTTTAACACTGCCAGCTCATCTTGAACATAGAATCACTGCCATTAGAGAAGCTAGAGATCTGAGTGAGATTTCTTTGGACAGGCTCTATGGAGTGTTAAAAACCTATGAGTTGGAGCAGATTCAACAGAAGGAAGTCTACGGGAAGGATAGAATGGTCAGCACATCTACTGCACTTGTAGCTGAAGGTCAACAACAACAACAATCTCAACAGTTAGAAAGAATGGTACAGTTTTCCAAGGGTGAGGAAAATGAGTTAGTAGCAGAATATGATCCTCCTACTACAAATCAATCAAGTGATGATTTTTATTCCTTGGAAGAGCTGGAGCAATTGGAAGATGGATCAATGGCCCAAATTGTCAAGAGATTCTCCCATGTCAGATTCAGGAGGAATCCCAAGCTTAAGTACAAGTCCAACTACAACAAATTCCAGAAAGGTGGATCTTCATCCTCTAACACCAGCAGTGGTGGGTACAAAACAGGGATGGTTGGATCGAAGCACCATTAGATGCTATAACTGCAATGAGTTGGGACACTTTGCCACAGAATGTAGGAAGCCAAAGCAAGTAAGAAAGAACTCTGAAAGGGCTTATCTGGCAAAGGGAAGAAGCTGGGATGATACTGACAGTGAAGATGAAGATGAAGGAAATCTTGCTCTTATGGCTATTGATGGAAAAGCTTCATCGTCAAGAATAGAGGTAAAACTTTCTGATGCTGAAATGGTTTATCATCTAAGAGGTAACTTAGATTGTGCACGTCGTGATAATGAACTGTTAAGTTTACAGATCACAGACCTTGAGAAAGAGGTCAATGAATTAAGACTTGTGCACATTAATCAAGACAGATTAAAAGAACAGGTATCTTTTCTAGAGAATAGAGTTGACTGTTATAGAAAACTCGAAACTATTCTCAAAGATAAGATCACCGGTCTTGAGACTAAGGTTAGAGCCTACTTCAATTCTTGTTCGAAGGCTAAAGAGTTCTACAGTAAGCAAGCTGTTAATCAAACATCTGGAATAGGTTATGATTACAATGCTGCTATTGGAGAATTAGGCATAAACTCCCCTCCTCATGTATGTGCTAAAGGGAGGGAAGTACCACATGTGCTTAAGGGTGTTGATGAACCCCTCTATAAAGCATCAATTGCTGAACCATTTGATGCGACCTCTTCTGTTATTCATGAAGAAATACGTGCTGAAGATCATGCTAATGAGAAGATTGTTTCCAAGTCAAGTGAGTCGAAAGTTCCAGTCAAAGTTGTGAAAGCAACTGAGACTAACTCAGACACACATGAGTTGGATAACAATAATGCCATGTCTACCATGCATAAATTGCCTGCTGTTAATCACTCTCATAAAGCATGTGGTGTTGCTAATTGTATGTCTTGTGCTTTTAATATGATGTATGCTTATTTTAATGGTAAGCATGTGTCTAATGATAAGACTACTCCTCGTCAGCATGTGAATAACAAGAAGCATGATAGGTCTAAGACTGCTAGTCCTTCTAAGGCTAGAAAGGAGACATTTGTGCCTAAGCTTAAACAGAAATTTGTTAACGCTGTTTACAAGGTCAAATGTTCAGTCATTGAGAAAGTTGAGGCAATTAAAATTAAAAATGTTGTTTTGCCTGACAAAGGACAGTTCTACAAGTATGCCGGGCCCAACCAAGTTTGGGTTCCGAAGAAGGTCTAATCCATTTGTAGTGCAGGGCATTAAACAAGTATAACCGGTAGTGTGGATTCTTGACAGTGGATCATCAAGACATATGACCGGAGATAGAGCCCTGCTATCAAATGTGGTTGAGAAAGCTGGCCCCCTGGTTACCTTTGGAGATAACAGCAAAGGTTTATCTGAGGGATATGGCTGTTTGCAAGCTGGGAATGTTATCATTGTAATTTTGTATATTGTGCTAGGTTATTATCAGGAAGCAGTATCTAACATATAGCACTAGTGACGAGACTTGAGAATATTACGACATATCAGACACCTGCTGCACATTACACTTGGAATTGTACTCTAGTAAGATGTGTACAAGTGTACTCCTGATTGGTAAGTCAAAAGAGGAAGTCAATGCACCACAGTTCATGGACTTTGCAGCTGCAGATCTATTGGACTATGCAATTTCTTCTTCACAATCTCACTTCAGGTTGGTATGAACTAGTATACTGCTCAAGCAATCGTCAAGAACATGGTATGGCACTCTAACAGAAGTTATAATTTTATATGAATAAGTAGAGTCGTCATATTAATAACTATCTTATCACTAAGCACAATCATATTGTTTTATATGTGCAGTGGTATATTGATTATGCAACATAACAATTAGTATCTAAAGTACTTGACAAGTATCGGTCAATGATATCTTGTTAACATTATGTTGCAGATATTTGTAAGCTTTTGACATGAATGAGAATTACTTAGACTTTACCCTAAGTGATCAATGTTTTATCAAAAACTCATTCATATTGAAAAACAAAATCAAACTTCTTTCTACATTAGTGATTTCTTATTTCATGTAAAATCTTTTGAAATCACTATTGTAAATCATTTTCTCTCTATTACCATATGTTCTATGATACAGGTTCAGTCTCCAATGACTTTCTTTCATTGACAGTCATGAGGTTGAAAACCCACAACGTCTATCCCAGACTGTAAAGACAAACACAAAAACAGAACCAACCAACACTCTTTTACCACTAAAAGTAGTATGAATGAGCGTGAGGGAGATAGTGCCTAGTGCACCACATAAGGAAGGTTCTGTAGTCAACCCAGTAGCTCTGTCTCCTACATAGATGAGTAGTATTTAAACCGAGACAACTGCTAGCCCCCATACATCTTCTCAAAAAGATGTAATGGCTGAAAAGGCACAAAAACAGTTACTAGATTCATTCTCTCAACAGGGTGAGTCTATTGAATTTTGCCTGTCGGCCAAGGTATCCGATGTAGTGTCACCACTTCAAACATAAACAATTCTTGATGCACAAGGAGAGCTTACACACACAAAGGATGAGTTGACGGAAACAAGAGTTTCGACCATTTTAAGGTCAGATTTGATTGTTCAAGGTTCGTTAGTGGACCAATTGCCTTTACAGGTGTTAGGAGAGGATACTGATCCAAAAGCCATATGTCAGTGGTCAGTGTCTACCTCCCCAGGCTTAAATCCCCTGGATGCATCTGCGGATAGTGGATCTGACATAGGTGCAGATCGGCAACTTGTTGACAATGATTCAGATATTACCTGATAAGTCACAAGGAAATGTCTTCACAGGCATTAGAAGGGAACTGTGATCTTTATGCTAAATTCTTTGGATCATTGTTTACCTTCCCAGAATTCAAATCTGGAACCCTAAAAGGGAAACTAGCAACTTGTAGATTATGACTCAGATTTATCTGACGAGTTTAACAAGGATGAGGATTTGTGAACTCCCATTGCACCACCTGTGACCTCCTTAAAGGATGGCTAAGGTGATTTTCCTTGCAGGTACAGCTGGATTATGGAGCTATGAGAGAAGAGTGATACACTTGTGAGAATGAGTGTAAACACGAGTGGAGAGAAGAGTGAAACTCATGTGAGGTACACTAAACACAATCACACACTCACAGTGAGGAAGAAACAGAAACTACTTGTTATTTCTTTTCCAACCAAGTGAAATATGAGAACTCCTTCAGACGACGGCATACATTCCTTCTTTAAGGGGGAGATAAAAGCTTAAGTAATAGTTTGGAGGATTCCTCAACTAAGGGGGAGAAATAGCAGGGAGGAAGAAAAAGATCATATGTACACTACTCCACACCATTGTTGTTTGTAACTACGGATCCTATTGTACGGGAGAGGTGGTAAACACAAGGTGATTTTCTGATAAGGGAAGAAGCTGTTAGGGGAGTACCATTGGTTTTTATCTGCGGATCCTATTGTACGGGAGAGGTGGTAAAACGAAGGTGATCTTCTTTAATCAGTTGATTCTCATAGGGGGAGAAGCAAGAGATATGGGCTTCTCAACAGGAAATGTGGTTGTACAAATGAAGATGGAACTACTTGAAGATATGTTCAGTCTAGAGGAACATCTACTTGGAATCTGGAAAATGTTAAATCTCATCCAGAACTTTTCTGCTATTTACTTTGCATGTATGTTTATATCTTTTTCTTATTTGTTAGTTGAGTTATCCTCTAGGTATTTGTGTGTTATTGTCTAACAAACAAATAGGGGGAGATTGTAAGTCATATGTCATAGACCTATTTGTATATTCGAGGATTCAACTCAACTCAAATAAGAATGTAATAAGTAAATAGTGGATCGTCCGTCAGAGAGATCTCGCAAAGTAATATCTGTCAAAGGATTCAGAAACAAGGTTCATCTACAGACTTGAGGAGGTAATTCACTGGAAGAAGTTCAAGAAGTTGATCATGCCTCAGTGATATAAATCAAGATCGTGGATTTAATCAAGTGACAGAGATCTCGTCAGGGTATCATTTATTACAAGGATTTAATCTGAAGAAAATCAAAGTGTCAAAGTCAAGACATGAAGAAACGTCACGGAAGTTAGTCACTCATGAACCAGACAGTACATCGAGTGTCAGCGTTGAAGTGGTGGAATTGATTCATAATTTTCAGTGATTTTCAGAAGATTTGCAGAAGAATGGTTGCTGCTCAAGACTAGAATTAATTCTCTATTAATTAATTAAGTCATCTAATTTAATTAAGAAAATAAATTATATCTGCGAAGAATAATTTATTTATTAATTGAATTAATTGATTAATTAATTCTGAATTAATTCTAGGAATTTTAGGAATTTTCAGAAGTTTAATTGGATTAAATTCAAGCATTAAATCAGCAAGACAATTGAAAATGAACTAGCATGACAATCAGGATTGTCATACCGATTGTCATGCTAGGCCATTTTCCATTGTCATACCGAAAGTTACTCTAGGAGGATAATTGTCTTGCTAGTTCATTCTGATTGTCATGCTAGTTCATTCAGATTGTCTTGCTAGTTCATTCAATTGTCTCACCGAAAGTCTTGCCAGCTATAGGATTGTCATGCCAAGTCAATTCTATTCGTTTGCTGATTTAAAAAGAAGCAGAGAAGCAGCAACTCATAATCAATCCATACACAAGTCAAAGAACAAACAGAGAGAAAAAGCAGCCAAATATTTCATCTTATCTGCTAATTCAAGATCACAATTTCTAGCTTGTAAAGTTAAATCCAA
Organism: Apium graveolens; assembly: GCF_009905375.1. Classification (NCBI taxonomy): domain Eukaryota; kingdom Viridiplantae; phylum Streptophyta; class Magnoliopsida; order Apiales; family Apiaceae; genus Apium; species Apium graveolens. The sequence goes on from NW_027417374.1 coordinate 22,346, forward strand.
TCAACTAGAAATCATTCTTTTGTTCTTGTGTAACAATCTAGCGGATCAAAATCCCTAGAACTTAATCTCAAATCGCGTTTAGCATTTGATTCTAATTATTGCAAAAATAGAAAAAGTTCATGTCGAATTTATTCTAGATTTGTGATAATTGATTTGAGATTAATACCTTGTAATCGATACAGTTGTTGTAACACATTTCAAGTTTAATAATATTTTTATTTAACTTGAATTTTGTTTCACATTTTTTATTCCGCATTTAATTCGATTATTCGGTACTGTTTGTATTCAACCCCCCCTTCTACAAACACATTGGGACCTAAAAAAGATCATATGTACACTACTCCACACCATTGTTGTTTGTAACTACGGATCCTATTGTACGGGAGAGGTGGTAAACACAAGGTGATTTTCTGATAAGGGAAGAAGCTGTTAGGGGAGTACCATTGGTTTTTATCTGCGGATCCTATTGTACGGGAGAGGTGGTAAAACGAAGGTGATCTTCTTTAATCAGTTGATTCTCATAGGGGGAGAAGCAAGAGATATGGGCTTCTCAACAGGAAATGTGGTTGTACAAATGAAGATGGAACTACTTGAAGATATGTTCAGTCTAGAGGAACATCTACTTGGAATCTGGAAAATGTTAAATCTCATCCAGAACTTTTCTGCTATTTACTTTGCATGTATGTTTATATCTTTTTCTTATTTGTTAGTTGAGTTATCCTCTAGGTATTTGTGTGTTATTGTCTAACAAACAAATAGGGGGAGATTGTAAGTCATATGTCATAGACCTATTTGTATATTCGAGGATTCAACTCAACTCAAATAAGAATGTAATAAGTAAATAGTGGATCGTCCGTCAGAGAGATCTCGCAAAGTAATATCTGTCAAAGGATTCAGAAACAAGGTTCATCTACAGACTTGAGGAGGTAATTCACTGGAAGAAGTTCAAGAAGTTGATCATGCCTCAGTGATATAAATCAAGATCGTGGATTTAATCAAGTGACAGAGATCTCGTCAGGGTATCATTTATTACAAGGATTTAATCTGAAGAAAATCAAAGTGTCAAAGTCAAGACATGAAGAAACGTCACGGAAGTTAGTCACTCATGAACCAGACAGTACATCGAGTGTCAGCGTTGAAGTGGTGGAATTGATTCATAATTTTCAGTGATTTTCAGAAGATTTGCAGAAGAATGGTTGCTGCTCAAGACTAGAATTAATTCTCTATTAATTAATTAAGTCATCTAATTTAATTAAGAAAATAAATTATATCTGCGAAGAATAATTTATTTATTAATTGAATTAATTGATTAATTAATTCTGAATTAATTCTAGGAATTTTAGGAATTTTCAGAAGTTTAATTGGATTAAATTCAAGCATTAAATCAGCAAGACAATTGAAAATGAACTAGCATGACAATCAGGATTGTCATACCGATTGTCATGCTAGGCCATTTTCCATTGTCATACCGAAAGTTACTCTAGGAGGATAATTGTCTTGCTAGTTCATTCTGATTGTCATGCTAGTTCATTCAGATTGTCTTGCTAGTTCATTCAATTGTCTCACCGAAAGTCTTGCCAGCTATAGGATTGTCATGCCAAGTCAATTCTATTCGTTTGCTGATTTAAAAAGAAGCAGAGAAGCAGCAACTCATAATCAATCCATACACAAGTCAAAGAACAAACAGAGAGAAAAAGCAGCCAAATATTTCATCTTATCTGCTAATTCAAGATCACAATTTCTAGCTTGTAAAGTTAAATCCAATCAACTAGAAATCATTCTTTTGTTCTTGTGTAACAATCTAGCGGATCAAAATCCCTAGAACTTAATCTCAAATCGCGTTTAGCATTTGATTCTAATTATTGCAAAAATAGAAAAAGTTCATGTCGAATTTATTCTAGATTTGTGATAATTGATTTGAGATTAATACCTTGTAATCGATACAGTTGTTGTAACACATTTCAAGTTTAATAATATTTTTATTTAACTTGAATTTTGTTTCACATTTTTTATTCCGCATTTAATTCGATTATTCGGTACTGTTTGTATTCAACCCCCCCTTCTACAAACACATTGGGACCTAACAGGCCTTGATACCAAATCAATTGCTAAAGTTAGCTTAAAGTCATAAGAATTCATAGGAGTCAGATTATAGAAAAGGCCCAAGGTAGAAATTCGTATTTTTGTCAAGGCATACAATTGGTGCCAAGGTGTGCATTCGGGTAAGTTAAGTATGGTGCATTGTAATTGTGAGTCATGTGAGGCGTGGCACAAGTGTGACTTACTAAATTTACGTTGAGTTGAGGTCTGTAAAGGAGGATTATGTGTATTAGTCTTGATAGTTATTTGTTAAATGGATAATTGCTTGGGTGATTAGAGTAGTAAAATCTAAGTGTACTATTGCCATGTCATTTCTTGCTAAGTGTTATGTGGAATATGTGAAGCATATATTACTTGAAATTATTTGTGTTTAAGTGTGTATATATATATGTATATATATTTATAGTATACGCGAAAGGGTAGTTAGCAAGAGTCGTAACGAGGATACTATTTATTATAGGTTCGAGTAGGAGGCCAGGAAATGAGCCCATAGACGATTCCATTCAAGTACTCAGTAAGCGTAGTCTAGGCAAGTGAACTCTCAACTTACCTTTATAATTACGTTCTTGTGATTAAATACCCTGTGTATGCATGACCACAGTTTTAATCAAATTAAACAGACCCTGACATCACCTAATGATTGTATCTTGGATTAGTTAATCGCCTTCATACTTGAATTGATCCCTTTTCATCATATATTACCTCGTACCCACGCGAATACCCTACAATAGTTCCTTAATATATCAAGCGAATCCTAACATCCTCATAAATTAGAATTATTTCTTTTGGAAACCCAAACACTAATAATATCCTTTCATTTGAACTTTGACAATACCAACCCTTGTTATCTTATCCTTGATCAAGAACCTTTTGAAATTAAAATAAATTATTAAAAGGAATTGGATGGTATGTTCTAATAAGTCTGAGGCGCCATTCACCGTTAAAACCTCAGTAGCAGGGAGCCTGGTGGTTTTATATGGCCAATGTGTGCCAAGGATCCTTAATAGTTGTGAATCACTTGTAATGTGGTTCGGAGCTTTGATTTGGGCGAATCACCCCTCATTGCTCATAGCGCTGTGAGATTTCCAATTCCATTCACTTATTAGAAACTTGATCTTTTATTTGAGATTTCATATTGTTCATTATTTTCTGTTATCGTTTTATTGAGTATATGATGCATTGTTATTCACTTGCTAAGTGTTTTGCTCATTAACATTGTTATTGATGTTATCCCTTCAGCGAAACCCGAAGATGGTTCATTTCAAGCAAACTGCGCGTAAGACTTAAGGGAACTAGTAGTTCCCTAAGTGTTATAAACCTTGCATTTAAAATTTGGTAGTAATTTTGCTTAAGATATTTTTCGTCTGTAATAATAAAGATGTTAGATGTTGTTCAAACTCATTCCTGTGGATTAGGGGATTGTGGTTAAGGGTTGTAGCTTTAATATTCTATCTTTTGTAGTACTTTATTATTTAATCTGTATTATGCATATTTCTGCTAATTGGTAGTGTGGGTCCGTCACACCGAAGTTAATTAAAATATAAATTTCATAATTTTAAAGCCATTTCCGAAACGCAATTTATATTTTAACAATTAAACAAATCAACGCGCGGGTGAAATTAATCCCAAAAATTTCCAAAATAATTTTAAAATTCTCAGAATATTATAAACATAATAAAATATGAGTTTCGTAATTTTTGAAAAATTCTAGAATTAAATACAGATTTTACAAATAAATGTAATCAGAAAATCATTTAAAGATAAATAATTAGTGAAATATTGATTTCTCAATTTTATAAAATCCTAAAAATAATTATTGAAATTATAAAATTATAAAACCAATTTTAGAGACAATCCAAATATTTATGTAAATAAAACTGCAATAAAATCACTTTTAAAAGTGAAACAAAACAGTACAACTCAATAATTAATTACACAATTCAATCCTAAACACCAATAAATCACACATATATAGTAGAGAATATTTAATTAATTATTCAATAATTACACTTTTAAATAATACAAAATATACGAGTCGTTATAGTTTGCACAGTGTGTGCACCCTGTCTATTCCCAAGGGTTTTAGATTTCTTCTTTCGTGTGTAAGTTTGGGATGAGTGTGTGTCCCTAACCCTCTTGACCTGTGCTCTTGGTTAAGAGCTTGTTTCAATAGTAACATCCTTTTGGGAGGATGAAACTAGTAATGAGCTTTTATCCTTATTAATCACTACAGTTTGTTGGGAAACTGCAGTGTGGCTAGGTTTGGACACACACACCTCCCCATCCTTATTCTTAGGGCTTCTTTGATGTTCACCGTGTCCCTCACCAAAATTAATTCCCTTCACACTCCGCTCTCGGTTCTTAGTGGATGTTACAACTAGCTCATTTTGAGAGGAACTAGAGGGGGCTTTCTTTGACTTGGATTTAGAAATTCTTGGTTTTGTGGCTTGGGTAGACACCTGTTTGGTCACTGTCACAGATGCCATAACCACAGTTGTCTGCAAAGAAATTGGTGGTAGAGAAGTAGTAGATACAGAAGTGTTCACCTCACTTATCTGAGGCTGCTCCATAATTGGCATGTAAATGAGGGGAACATCCTCATGGTGATTGGCCCTATTAAGATCAATAATAATTTTTCTCTCTTGGACCCAACAAACTAGCTTGTTGGTTGGATTCTCAATGATAAGATCTTCAGAAACAAAATTAGCTAGTAACATAAAGAATCTAGCATAATATATGTTTTTAGACCTTTTCTTAATGTCTCCTAGCTTATACCCTAATTCATACAGGACATACTCACTAAAGTTATGGTATTTATCACTAAGCAACATATAAAGCATGTTAACAAGTGAGTAGGTTACAATATCGAAATTGCTAACTTTACCAGAAAACACCTTGATAAAGTAATCACATAGAAAGCTCCATTCTTTCCTAAAGCCTAGTCTCCTAATCTCACCTAACTTGATGGCAGTAAAAGCATAAATGAAAGGCATATGTTATAGCCTATTTGTTTATTCAAGGATTTAACTCAACTCAAATAAGAATGTAACAAGTAAATAGTGGATTTACCGTCAAAGAGATCTCTCAAAGTAACATATGTCAAAGGATTCAGAAATAATGTTCATCTACAGACTTGAGGAATTACTTCACTGGAAGAAGTTCAAGAAATTGATCAAGCCTCAGTGATATAAATCAAGATTGTGGATTTAATCAAGTGACTGAGATCTTGTCAGGGTATCAGATAATTACAGGGATTTAATCTGAAGAAAATCAAGTTATCAAAGTCAAGACATGAAGAAACGTCACGAAAGTTAGTCACTCATGAACCAGACAGTACATCGAGTGTCAACATTGAAGTGGTGGAATTGATTCATAATTGACAGTGATTTTCAGAAGATTTTCAGAAGAATGGTTGTTGTTGAAGAGTAGTATTAATTCTCTATTAATTAATTAAGTCATATAGTTTAATTAAGAAAATAAATTATATCTGCAAAGATTAATTTATTTATTAATTGAATTAATTGATTAATTAATTCTGAATTAATATTATGAATTTTCAGAATTGATTTTGAATTTATATTCAATATTAATTCAGAATAAGAATCAATTGAACTGGTATGAGAATCAGATTGTCATACCGAAAGTCATGCTAGTTCAAATTGATTGTCATACCGAAAGTTCTACTAGCTATGGGATTGTCTTGACAGTTCAAACAATTGTCTCACCGATTGTCATGCTAGTTCAAGCAATTGTCATACCGATTGTCTTGCTAGTTCAAAAGATTGTCTCACCGAAAGTCATGACAATTCTCAGATAGTCATGCCAGTTCAAGTGGATTTTGTTGATTGAATTATAAAAGACAGAAGCAGCAGAAGACATTTAAGACATTCAATCACTCAAGAACAGAACACAGCAGCCGCAGAACAAAACATCTCATCTCTCAAATTGCAATTCAAGATCATATATTTCTAGCTTTTAAAGTTAAATCCAAACCACTAGAAATCATTATCTTGTTCTTGTGTAACTATCTAGCGGATCAAAATCCCTAGAACTTAATTTCAAATTGCTTTTAGCATTTGATCTTTTTATTGCAAAAATAGAAAAAGTTCATCTCGAATTTATTCTAGGTTTGTGATAATTTATTTGAGATTAATCCCTTGTAAACGATACCGTTATTGTAACACCTTTCAAGTTTAATAATAGTTTTATTTAACTTGAATTTTGTTTCAATTTTTTATTCCGCATTAAATTTGATTAAACGGTATAGTTTGTATTCAAACCCCCCTTCTACAAACATATTGGGACTTAACAATAACCCATAGAAATAAGCATGTTACTCACATCAGTGTCTGTGTGTGGAGAAAGAGTGTTATTTTCAAGCAATTTAAAGTATTTTTCAATAGCATCACAGTTAATACAGTGTTCCTTACATTTGAGAGTGAAGGTAATGGTTTTATCCTTGGAGTTGAACACAGCAGTATACCAAATCTCCTCAACAACTTCACAGTAGATGATTGGAGACTCGAGCATGGCATAACTTAGTTTGCAGTTTAGAATGAAGTCCATCATTTTGTGATAATCTTCAGATGCAGGAATCTGCTTGTTAACCAAAGTGACGAAGTTGTTCTTTTCATATACATACCCGGTTTAAAACATGATTTTGATTACTGGTGCCATTTCTATGATTTGAAAGGAATTGCAGAATGGGGGTTTTTGCTTTTGGGGAAGAAGAGAGTTAGAGTAATTTATTGAGAAAGATAAAAGTTAAAATAAGAATTGAAATTAGCTTTTATACTTACTCATAAATAGACTGTCAAAAAGTGAAAAGTAAAATAAAGTAACTAATCAAATTAGCCCAAAATAGCCGTGTAAATATAAAGAAAACTGTTGGAATTCTAAAATTATCCGTTGGCATATACATAAAGGCTGTAAGTAAATTCGATGGATAAAGCTAAGAATTAACGGCTGAAATTGAGTGCAATTTGATGGATAAGGATAAAAGTACCCAGAGTAATGTTTGATACCTCAACAAATAATGAGATTCAACGGATGTTTATTTTCAACAGATAATGAACATCCGTCGAGCTGTAAATTCTGACTTAGCCAAAATTTCATCTTTAATAGTAAGTATCAAATTTTACTCTGGCTGCATTTGAATTTGCTTAGACATCAAAATAGACTAAGAGTAATTTAGCATACGTAACTCACTAACCAACCTCGTAAAGGTGGATTCATCAAGTGGCTTGGTAAAGGTGTCTGCAAGTTGCTTCTCACTCGGAACAAAATGAAGTTCCACAGTACCATTCATAACATGCTCTCTAATAAAATTGTACTTGATGTCAATATGCTTGGTCCTTGAATGCTGTACTGGATTTTCAGTAATTTCAATGGCGCTTGTGTTATCAAAGAAAATAGGAATCTTATTCACCTATAGACCATAGTCCAACAGTTGATTTTTCATCCTTAAAATCTGTGCACAACAACTACCAGCAGCAATATATTCAACTTCAGCTGTAAAAGTAGAAACTGAATTTTGCTTTTTACTGAACCAGGATACTAGCTTCTTTCCTAGAAATTGACAGGTTCATATTGTACTTTTTCTATAAATTTTACAAGCTGCATAATCTGCATCTAAATAACCAGATAAATCAAAACCAGAATCTCTAGGATACCAAATGCCAAGTTTTGGTGTTCTTTTGAGATATCTGAAAATTCTTTTAATAGGTATTAAATGAGATATTCTAGGATCAGCCTGAAATCTAGCACAAAGACAAGTAGCAAATATTATATCTGGTCTACTTGCTGTTAAATATAAATATGAGCCAACCATGCCTCTATAGCCTGAAATATCCACAGACTTTTCAGTAGTGTTTACTTCAAGTTTAGTTGCAGTGGTCATGGGAGTTTTTGCAGATGTGCAATCCATTAAGTCAAACTTCTTTAAAAGATCATAAATATATTTTGTTTGACTAATGAATATTCCATCACTAACTTGCTTAACTTGTAAACCAAGAAAGTAAGTTAGTTCTCCCATCATGCTCATTTTATATTTACTTTGCATCAATTTGGAAAACTTTTTGTAAAGTTTTTCATCTGTAGAGCAAAATATAATATCATCTAATAAATTTGAACAAGTATACTAGAGCCATTAACATTTCTAAAGAATAAAGTTTTATCAATATTACCTCTTGTGAACTGATTTTCTAAGAGAAATTTTGACAAAGTATCATACCAGGCTCTAGGTGCTTGCTTCAATCCATAAAGTGCTTTCAAAAGAGAGTAGACATATTTTGGAAAATTTGGATCTTCAAAGCCAGGAGGCTGATTGACATAGACTTCCTCCTCCAAATCTCCATTCAAAAAGGCACTTTTGACATCCATTTGATAGACCTTGAAATTGGCACGGGCTGAATAGGCCAGGAAAATTCTGATGGCTTCAAGTCTTGCAAAAGGAGCAAAGGTTTCATCAAAGTCAATTCCTTCTTGTTGACAGTAGCCCTTAGTAACCAATCTAGCTTTGTTCCTTACCACTATACCATTTTCATCCATCTTGTTTCTGAATACCCACTTGGTGTCAATAGGATTCTTTCCTTTAGGCTTGGGTATAAGCTTCCAAACTTTATTCCTTTCAAATTGGTTTAGCTCCTCCTGCATAGCTAGAACCCATTCAGGATCCAACACAGCTTTTTCTACCTTTTTAGGTTCTTCCTGAGATAGAAAGCTGCTATATAGACATTCCTCTTGAGTTGCTTTTCTTGTTTGCACTCTTAAAGATGCATCACCAATGATTAGTTCAAATGGGTGATCTTTAGTCCATTTTCTCTGTTGTGGTAGATTAGCTCTAGATGAAGAGGCCTTATTGTTGTCTTGATGTGTGACAGAGTTTTGATTAGAAGAAACTCCCCCCTGAGTTTGTGGATCTTTGACTTGAAGTTGGGGTTCTTTCTGATTGTGATCTGACTTGGCTTTCAACTCCTATTGATGGATCAACGGATGTTGTTCTTTGCCTTTCGACGGATGATACAGATTATATTTCAATGGATGATGCACTTGATCTTTCGACGGATGTTGAATTATGTGCTTCATTAGTTATAGACTTTTCTGCATTATCCTTAGATATTGGTTATTGATCACTTTCATCATCACTATCTTCATAAATCATCTTAATACTGTCAAATTTGAGGCTTTCATGGAAATTTTCATCTTGTAGTCCTTCAATCTTTTTATCATCAAACACAACATGTACAGATTCCATAACAATGTTGGTTCTGAGATTGTAGACTCTATATGCTTTTCCAACTGCATATCCAACAAAAATGCCTTCATCTGCTTTGGCATCAAACTTCCCATGTTGATCAGTTTGATTCCTTAAGATATATCATTTACAGCCAAAGACATGAAGTAAGTTTAATGTTGGCTTCCTGTTCTTGAACAATATGTAGGGTGTCATGCATTTTGCTTGATTAATCAAAGAAATATTATGAGTATACAATGCAGTATTTACAGCTTCTGCCCAAAAATATGTTGGTAACTTTGATTCTTCCAGCATTGTTCTTGCATCTTCAATGAGAGATTTGTTCTTTCTTTTCACCACTCCATTTTGTTGTGGAGTTCTTGTTGCTAAAAATTCATGCATGATCCCATTCTCTTCACAAAATGATCTCATCACAGAATTTTTAAACTCAGTTCCATTATCACTCTTAATCCTTTACTTTGAAATCAGTTTGAGAAAATATGCCCAAGAGAACTTTGAGAAATCATCCACAATTACTAGGCAGTATCTTTTCCTTGAAATAGACAATACATTGACTGGTCCCAATAAGTCCATGTGTAGTATTTACAAAGGTTCTTCAATTGTTGAATTAAGCTTCTTTCTGAATGATGCCCTGATCTGCTTTCCTTTTCTGACATGCATCATACAGTCCATCATTTGAGAATTCCAGTTGAGGAATAACTCTTACCAAATCTTTCCTGACTAACTCATTCATAGTCTTGAAGTTAAGGTGGAACAGCTTCTTGTGCCATATCCAACTTTCATCTTAACTTGTCTTGCTAAATAGACAAGTGACGAATTCTGTATTTGATGAGTTGAAGTAAGCTAAATACATTTTCTTTTATCACTCCAGTGAAAACCACTTTGTTGATTCTCTTGTTTGTCACAACATAGACTTCAGAATTAAATGTTACTGAGTTGCCCTTATCACAAAGCTGGCTGATACTCAACAAATTATGCTTGAATCCATCCACTAGGGCAACTTCCTCAATGATGACATTATCCTTTGAAATCAAGCCATATCCCACAGTATTACCCTTGCTGTCATCTCCAAAAGTGATACTTGGGTCAGCTCTCCTCTTGAACTCAATAAACAGGGGTAAATCTCCAGTCATGTGCCTTGAGCACCCACTATCCAAATACCAAAGATTCTTCTGTTCCCTGATTACTTGATGAACTTACTTCAGTTTCATCTGACTTGGACATAAGTGCTAGATTAACATAGCTTGTATCATCATCCTCTTCTAGTCCATCTGCAGCCCAATCATTTTACTTTATGATGAAAGCCCTTTCCTTTTGTTTGAGTAGCTCAAAATATTTCTATTTGTAATCAACAGGCTCAAACTTCTTTTTACCAGAATCAGACTTTCTGCATTCACTAGAAAAATGACCTTCCAAACCACACTTGAAACATTTGAATTTAGACTTATCAACCATGTTTCTGTTTGACTTGGCTGCTCCAAAATTCTTCTTGAATTTGAGCTTGGAAAATCTCCCGGATAGAAAAGCCATATGCTCATCTATGTCTTTCAAGTCATCTTGACTGAGATGGTCTTCATGTTCAGCTACTAGCCCTTTTTCTTTGCCTTCATAAACTCTGGGGTTTGGTGCAGATTCAACAGCTTCAACCTTTGTCTCCTTCTCCTTTTCTTGCTCAACAACTAATGCAATGGATCCTCCCTTCTTTCTTCCTTTCTCCAGCTTCTCATCTTGCTCTATTTCAAGCTCATAGGTTTTTAGAATCAGTCTGTCCAAGGTATTTTCCTTGTAGTCTTGAGAGTTTCTTAGTGAGACCGTCATAGGTTTCCATTCCATTGGTAGAGATCTAAGAAATTTGAGGTTTGAGTCCTTTGTTTGATAGACTCTTCCATACAACTTTAGAGCATTTAGTAGCTTTTGAAATCTACTGAATATATCAGTGAGTGACTCACTTTCTTCACTATGAAAATGCTCATATTGTTAAATCAAGAGTTGCATTTTGTTTTCCCTTACCTGCTCAGTCCCATCACATATAACTTGAATTATGTCCCAGACATCCTTAGCAGTTTTGCAATTTATGATGTTATCAAACATGTCACCATCAACACCATTAAACAAATTTCCATGGCCTTTTTATCCTTATGAACTTGTTCAATATCTGTATCAGACCCATTCTGCTCTAGGCTTTGGGACATATGCTTCATTTCCTATAGCAGCTCTCATAGGGACATGTGGACCTTTCTCAATGCAGTCCACATATGCTTCATCTTGAGGTAGGAGATGCATGTGCATCATTCACCTTTCAATGGTGGTAGTTGTCTTTTTCCAGAAATAGAATCTTTACTCCAGCATCTTTTCTGCTCATCTTGTTAGTTGTTGTGATCTTTAAACTATTGGTTCTTCAAGAGCTTGCTTTGATACCAATTGTTATTCCCTAATCTAAAAAAGAATTACAGAAAGGGGGTTGTATGTAATTCTGGCTACTTTTTCAATTTTAAGAATAGTTCTACTATAAATATATAAATGTGTTTGATTTGTCTATGGTGCAGAATGATAGTATTGATGAAATGCAAACACAAAGTAATCAAATACAAGTATTTAAAAACTTTCTGGTGGATTGAACTTTTCCACTAGAGATATATATTAGGATGAGAACTTTGTGTAACAAAATTGTTCACAGCTGCTTACAAGTTGACGAATTCAAGAATAGAGAAATTCTAACAGATTAATTTGAGAACTCTGTGATACAATTTTTGCACACAGCTGCTTACAAGTTGAAGCTTACAAAAGACAGGAGAAATTCCTTACATATGTAGCTTTTTCTATTTCCTGGTATTTCTTACTTCCTTTGTTATTTCTCAACTTGCTACACATGGTTTATATATATGACCAAGTTACATAATAAAGAGACAAACAAAGTAAGATAACATGTTTTCTAGTCTCATTTCATGCTGTTTCATTTCTCAATCCAGCAATCTTTTGAATATCTTCAATTAAGCATGGAAATGGAATGCTTCTTGTTCTCTAAAACCTGATTATGGGCTGCCACATTCCATTTGCATACAATCAACGCATGTGACTATCAAGTCACTATCAACTACTCTTTTGAATTTGAACAATACATTGAAGCTTCATTGAATTATCCGTTGAATCTTTGGTTGATCATCCGTGAAGCTTTGTGAATCAATCGTTGAGATTGTTTTCTTGGTTAGTTAACTCCATTTCATTTATACAAGATTACAAGGCATCTAATATTTACAATTAACCAACCTATCTTGCATATCAAACTTGGAGTCAACATGACTTAAACATTCTGTAACATCTATTTCACTAAAGCATTGTAATATGCAGGAATGTGCTACTAAACTTATTAATTACATAACCTACTCTTTCAACGGACATGGAATTGATCATCCGTTGAAAGCTACAATGACACTAAATAATATCTACTAAGTGTTTTGTTTAACTTATCATCAAGTACACAACATATTCCTAACACAAGGAGGTTAGTGGATTGTGATGTCATTAAGCCATAGGAAGTTGCTAGTGGCAAGAATGTGACATAGGGAAGATGATGTCATCAAAGTAGTAGATATTTTTTGCTTGGTTGAATTATAGACAAGTAAATTAACCTTGATTAAGCCAATGTTAAGCTTAACCAAACCTAATTCACCACAAAAATAAACAAAGCAAACTAGAAGCATTTCTTTCTTCCTTTTCTTCATTCATGCTCTCGGCTTCTTCATGTAACCAAGGAGAAAAAAATTCCAAACTCAAGCTCCACTTCTTGATCAATTACAAGGTAATTATCTAAACTTCCTTATGATTAGATATAGACTTTCTACAAGTTTGAGCCCTTAATTCCGCGCCAATATTTCCTAAGAAATTATCAAAAATGATGATAAATAATGTTTTTCCAAGAACTAATTTGTTTGATCTTGTTTTCTTGGATGGTTTAAGCTAAAGTAAGGAAATACAAGGGTCATTTAAGGCGTAATAGCTACTCTTGCACTCCAAGGAAGGTATAATTTCTAAAATACTAGCTTTGACTTTGAGTTTTGATGAGTTTTATGGTTAATTTAGTAAGGAGAAGCATGATCCATGTATGATTATTAGTTTTGATTGATTTGTAATGGTTATTGTTGATGGATCTACGAAATTCTAGAAATGGGTTGATCTTGAAATTTTTGACTTGGTTAGTAAGGATTAAATAAGATCTTGAAGTTGTGAAATGATTGATTGGATTGGTAAAATTTGGAAATCGTGTAAACGTAGTCGTCGTAATGCCCATTTTCTTTTAAACTGTTTGTTCCTAAAATTCGGAACATAAAACTCAGTGACCAAACTGCATCTTTTCCATGTTTAGCTAGATCATGTCGTAAGCTTCGTTTTGATATGTGGATCGCTTTGGTCCGATTTACGATTTATGAGAAATGACCATTTTGAGTGACGGCGTTTCGCGAACGAACCCTTACCCCTCGCATGACTTGAAGACCTTTTAAGGCCCTTTTAGAAATACGAAACATTTATGTAAGGTTGACCAGGCAGTTGGTAAAGTACTCACAAAAGAGTCTTCGTAAAACGTTTAACGGTTAATATTATAAAAATGGTGGAGCCAAGGGTACGCAAGCGACTAATGTAAATCGTTGAGCGTAAAAGCGAACGTTAGGGTCTAAATGGATAAAGTCTAGTTTCTTAAATGAATGTGGAGTAATTCTAGCTTATATGTTGTTTATAGGTTACTGGAATCACACCAGACCTATTTCCACCCCCGATCGCTCAGGCAAGTTTTTACCCATATAATTGTTGTTGTGATGATATATATATGCATTATCTTAAGATAAGTGCATGATTGTTATTAGCAAATCTTAGTATATTGAAATATGTTAGTTTTTGTGCCCTACAGACAACACTATGATGTTTTAGTTTAAGACATTTGGATTATTAATATATGTTCTATCGATTATTCCTTTTATAATTTATTAATTCTTAATTTACTGTGATATAAATGTTAGATTAATAAATGTCCTTGGAATATGATATAAATTCTATATCTCTAAGTACGTGACTTAGAAATGAGATTATGAG
>NW_027417375.1:0-113448 GCF_009905375.1 Apium graveolens
TAGTTGCCTCCCTCTTGTTCTACTTTAGAATTAGGGTTAATTATTTGGGTTGAGGAAAATAGGGTTTATAATTGAAAGAGATGTCCTAAGTCCAATCATGTATGAGGATTTAGGAATAACTTTTATGTAATCTGTTTTGATTTCATTGATATTAATAAAAGACTTGTTTTGTTTTTTATTGCGGGCTCTATCTATTTAAATGTTTAAATAAGATATACCACAGTTTAGAGTAAAGTTTTTATGGATTGTGATGAGATCATAATAATGAGACCTAAAAGATGATAACTCTAAACTTAAATAGTTCCTGGTCGTAGGATTACTAACTGGTAATTAATAATCCGCAAAGATCGGTACATACTATGCTTGCTTCATTATGAAGGATGTCTGTTCTCATAGACATTTGTGTGGTGACACTATAGCTAGTATGTAGGTGCTTATTATAGAATAAGTTCACTGAACATGACTCACACAGCTGAACAACTGATGGAGTTCACTCACGTGTCAGCAGTTGTTCACATAGTGATAGTTGTACAAGTATCCTTAGACTTGAGGTCATCATAGTCATCTTGTGTACACTGAACTATGCTTTGGTTTAGTTCTTAGTCTCAAGGGACAATTATAAGGGCTCTACTGGGTATAGGAATTTGTACACGAAGATAGTGTATGATCAATAAAGGATCTACCCCTTCCAGTGTAGGAAGAGAATGTTCAATGATCCACTTATGTTAGTTCAGGAATCTCTGGCCAGAGTGAATGAAATTAGAAAGGAGTTTCTAATTTACATTAAATAGAACTAAGCATAGTGAATGGGAAAGCAAGTGATTAAATAAGATAGGCTTGACACAAGTTCCATGCCTTGTATTTAATCGTGACATTGCAGGGTAGAAGGAATTAATTGTACGGTAACTACTCACTGAATAGGTTCTTGGTATTCTAAGCAGTGAATTCGTATTATCCGGATAGTCGCGATATGCTGAGAAGTATCCCTCACGATGTAGAATAAATATGATTAATTAATTAATCATATTTAATGAATTAGAGAATTTATATAAATAATGATAAAATAGTTTTATTATTATTTATTTCTACTACCGGCTTAATATTGAACCTACAGGGTCACACCATAAAAGAGAATGATTTAATGGTGGAGAATTAATTAATAATGGCTGATAATTATTTATTTATGAAATAATAATTAATTGGAAAATTTAATAATTGATTAAATGAGATTTAATTGATTATAAATTAATTAAGAAAAGTTCTTAATATTATTAATTAAGAATTTAATTTTTGGAAATTAAATCAAGTGAGAGAATTATTTCTAAAGTGTTTAGAAAAAGGATTAATAATTAAAAGGTGTTTTAATTATTAGTGAGAATAATAAAGGGTTAATAATAATAATATTTTATGGGAAAATTTTCAGCTGAAAATTTTGCCTATAAATATACTATTATAGACCCTATTTTTGCCTCAACCAAAAAGATTTACAAAACCCTAATTCTCTCCATCTCCTCCTCCTTCATTACATCGTTTTCTTGGTGGATACCGGTGGAGTGCTTCACACTTGAGGAGCAGCTGCTAAGGATCTCCGTTCATCGTTTTTGGATCGCCATTAAAGACCTCCATCTTTCCATTAACGTAAAGCTTCTTAAGGTAAACATACTGAACTACGAATTAAATATTATTTTTCGCATGGATCCTGCGGAGGGTTTCGTTTTTTTAAGATTTAAATTTACGTTTTCGTTGCGTTTATGTGCTAAAAACCCTTCAATGGCATCAGAGCTACTTGCGAAAAGTTTTTAATTCATTTATGTGTTTAACTGTTTTCGATATATGAGCATGTACGTGATTCGCCATGATTTGATGTTGATATAATATGCTTATATATGTATGGTTTTGAATATATGATATTCATGTGAGTTGTATAATCATAAGATGATTATGTAATCTGTATATATACTGATATATACATGATTTATGTTTGTTCTAATTATGAGAATCATATTAGATACGGATTCTGAATTGGCTGCTGCAGATTTGCTGAAATCTGGGTCTGGTGTCCGATTTACGCAAACGAATACCCTATTCCATAGGTAAACGAGTCTGAACAAAACTGATAGCAAAGCTATCAACGACTCGTCTGTAAGGCGTTTGACGTCGTTTACTGCCCGTAAACAGTGATTCTTGTTTTTCTGATTTGATTCTGATTTTTCTGATTTTTGTCATATTTTCTTTTATGATTAGATCATGGATAATATGATATGTTAAGATCAGATTATGTGTTTTAACATGCTTTTATGTGTATGAGCATGGTGGATGGTTATGGCCTTTCGACCTTAGTGTAATGGTTTTGGTTTTGGTTTTAAATACGACTTGCATGTCGTCAATCTTTGTAATCATAAATCTCGAATGTAACTCGAGTTATTCTTGTAAGTTCATTAGATTAGTTTTACTTTCAATCATGTAATGTAATTGAAGACTCAAGAAGGCTATCCAATGGAGGTGATACAAAGAAGAAGACGAGGCATACAAGAAGTCTAAACAAAGAAGAAGACTTATGTAATAAGTAGTTGTATTTATTTCCATCACCATATTAGATTGACCTTGATCTTTATCATGAGCTTGATAAAGATCACATAGGATGGGGCCATAACCAAACACATTTACTTTATTGCACTTTACATTTACTTGTTTATTTAATTTTATATATGAGATATATGCCTATGTTTACCATGCGATGATAGATTTAGGTGAACTTAAATCAATATAAGGCGTGCTCTAGAAAATCTAGAATAGGAATCGTTTCTTGCCTTAACAATAAATATTATGAATACGATCATGAGATTCTTGTGTTTATGAAACACGTAATTGAATATGAATTTTCAATATTGAGAGAAAGGATGATTCTGTCAACAACAGATTTCTATCTGTAAGAAAGGGTTATTAAGTGACGCCTCTTGACAATGCTCCACCCGATCTGGGAATCATCTGATTATCGATTATTGATTTGAAATATTTAATTTAAAAGGAAGAATCTCTTTATAATATGATTATGATTGTAACGTAATATAATCCCTCTAAAATTAAATAATATCAAGTAGTAATTGGCCAATGACACAACGGGCTTGTGTCGGTCATAGCCTTCCAACATGGTAGAAAGTGGTTCTTATTTTTAAATCATTGTCGTGCTACAGCCGAGGGCTTTGATTTCGAAATAAGAAATACTTGTCTATTACATAGAGATGTGTACATTGAATTAGAATCTAAAGGTCGGTACGTGCTACAGCCGTGGGCCGTTGGAGACTGATTCAATTGTACGAAATGTTGGGTTAGACTTGACTTAGAATATTGAGTTTGTCGTGCCACACCGTGACTCAATTATTCAAGAGGCTAAACTTATATTAGGGAATAACATAAGATGTAATTGACAAGAGTTGTCTGCCTATTGAACATCACATGACGTTTCGTGCCACACCGAGGTTGTGTGATGGAATGTAGGATCCCTATTCCCACTAGCATTATGAATGCTTAATTTTCACTTAGGGGGTTGAAAAAATTAGATAAACTAGTGGGAGACACTTATGAATAAAGACCCGATTCATATAGTGTTTTGAAATGAAATTGAATATTTGCTAAGTGTTGTTATGTGTTTATCATTTACAGATTTACTATATTCGTCATGTCTTCTGCACTATCACTCCGGAGCATACTAGATGCTCACAAGTTGACTGGTCCTAATTTAGCTTTTGTTTTCACTGTAACAAGTTGGGGCACTGGAAGAGGAACTGCAAGGTTTACCTTGCAGAATTGAAGAAGAAGAAGGGTAGTAAGACTACCGCTTCTGATTCAGGCATGTTCATGATCGAAGTTAATATGTCACTAGGTCAAATTTCTACTTGGGTATTAGATACCGCCTGTGGTTCTCATATTTGCAATTCGTTGCAAGGACTAAAGGGAAGTAGGACTCTTGAAAAAGATGAGGTGATTCTACGTATGGGCAATGGAGCAAGGGTTGCGGCCATATCTGTAGGATCATTTAGTTTACATATGCCTACGGGCAAGACTATTATTTTGAATAATTGTTATTACGTTCCCTCTATTGTGAGGAATATTGTTTCTATTCCTATGTTGGATGTGGATGGTTTTTCATTTATTATTAAGAATAATGAATGTTCTATCCTTAGAGATAATGTTCTTTTTGGACGTGGCATTTTAAATAATGGTCTGTATGTATGTGACGTAGAGCATGATTTACTTCAGATTGAACAAACTAATAAAAGAAAACGAGATGATGAAAATCTGACCTATTTATGGCACTGTACTAGGTCATATTAGTGAAAATAGACTGCGGACATTGCATAAGGAAGGGTTACTTGACCCCTTTGATTTTGAATCATATCCTACATGCGAGTCTTGTCTATTGGGTAAAATGACCAAATCTCCATTTAGTGGACATGGAGAGAGGGCTGCAGATTTGCTAGGATTGGTACACACAGATGTATGTGGACCAATGTCTACGCAAGCCATGGGTGGATTTTCGTACTTCATTACTTTCATAGATGATAGATCTAGATTCGGATATGTGTATTTGATGAAACACAAGTCTGAAGCCTTTGAAAAGTTCAAAGAATATAAACATGAAGTGGAGAAACAAACCAAACACAGTATTATAACTCTTCGATCAGATCGAGGTGGTGAATACTTGAATGGAGAGTTTCTAGATTATCTCAAAGAAAATGGTATAGTCTCCCAGTGGACTCCTCCATATACTCCACAGTTAAATGGGGTATCTGAAAGGAGAAATCGAACTTTGTTAGACATGGTTCGGTCCATGATGAGCTATGCGAATCTTCCAGTATTCCTATGGGGTTATGCATTGGAAACCTCAGCATATTTACTGAATAAGGTGCCTTCCAAATCTGTTCCTCAAACACCATATGAGATATGGAAAGAAAGGAAACCGAGTCTTAAACACGTTAAGATTTGGGGATGTCCAGCTTATGTCAAGAAAGTTGACCCAGATAAGCTGGAATCTCGATCCGTAAAATGTAATTTTGTGGGATATCCTAAAGAGACTTTGGGGTATTACTTTTACACCGATCATCGGGTGTTTGTCTCCAGACATGCTACCTTCTTGGAAAAGGAGTTTATCCTTGAAGGAAACAGTGGGAGCAAAATTGAACTTGATGAAGTTCAAGAAGCACAAACTACTACGGATCAAGTGGAAAACCTGTTCAGACTGAACAACCTTCTGTGGAACAGCCCATTCGTAGGACAGGGAGAGTGTCTCGCCAATTGAGAATGACAATGAGTTGTCAATCATTGATGATGACGACCCTGTGACCTATAATGAGGCTATGAGTAGTGTTGACTCAGAGAAATGGCATAGTGCCATGAAATCCGAAATGGAATCTATGTATACCAACCAAGTATGGACTCTGGTTGAGGCGCCTGAAGGTGTTAAGCCTATTGGTGCAAGTGGGTATACAAAAGAAAGATTGGAGCAGATGGCCAGGTGGAGACCTATAAGGCCAGGCTCGTGGCAAAAGGATTCAAACAAAGGAAAGGATTGACTTTGATGAAACTTTTTCGCCTGTAGCCCTGTTAAAATCAATTCAGATTTTGCTTGCGATTGCTGCTTACTACGACTATGAGATCTGGCAAATGGACGTGAAAACGGCCTTCCTCAATGGGGAACTTGTAACACCCCAAATCCGGAGTCGGGGATCCGGGTTGTCACGAGTTCCATTTCCCTTAATAACACCCAATCTTAATAATTAATCAACTACTCTGTACTGTGACCCCAATAAACACACACACCACACGTTATAGTCTCAGAGATGAACATCCAAAAATAATCACAAGTCATTTTATTCCACAATTATATGCCAATACACCTTAAAATGGTTTCTGAATAAATTTACATTTCTTTGCCATTATTAAATAAATATACATAATCTGGTACATCAAAAGTTGAAAGCCTAGCCTGTTGGTATTTCCTACCTCAGCTACAAGCGACTTCAATGCCTATAGGAAGCTGCGGAACGCTTCCTATCCGCTCGCGAATTGGGAGCTTAGTCCTATTCATCTTATCTATCTGATGTTATGTGATGAAAGAAGAAAGCAAGGGTGAGCAACAAGCCCACCAAAATAATATGTATAATGATTAACAATATATGAGCCTTCTCATAGTACTCATGAAAGTCTTGGTCAAAGAAATGAACCAAGTTGATATATTAATGCATGAAGTCGCAAAATATTCAGTATATATATACATATATACTTTTCGAAATATGGGAAGTCCTCTTCCATGCATAATACACACAGAGTTCCAGTTGTATAACTGTATAAAAATATCGTTGCAAGGTGATCTCATATATTAACCTTGTCTCAACGTTTTTCTGAAAATCTTTGTCATGCCTAAGATAATCATTTACCAGAAAAGTGTAAAAGATGAAGTTACAAGATACTCCAATATACTTATATCTTTCCAAATACTACTTGAACTACCACCGTTCAAGTGATAATTAGTTTCAAAAGTTCATCACACCTGATGAGACTACAAGATAGACTTGAATAGATTCAATCTTTGAAATTTTTGAAGGAAATGAAGTTATGATATACTTCATTAAGTCCCGATATATATTACACCTATATAGAATACATACGGTTCCTGAAACCTCTGTCATGTAAAGTATGAACGAATTGCAATATCCAATAATTTGGAAAGGAAAGAATTTGGCATAAACCTGATATCTTGCTGATCAGGCAAAGATACAATAAGTAACCTTTCTACTAGTAGATGGATGAATCCCCCACTGGTCATCACCCTGGCCACATAAGGACCTTGTGCGGGACCGCCACCCGGCCTCTACGCCGTTGATGGACTGCCACCCGCCACTTACACTTTGATAGACCGTACCCCGGCCTGTCGCTTATGCCGACTCAATTAGAGGACTTACTTCCCGAACCTTGGGTAAGTAATCAATTCATTTATCAAAACAGCAACCTCGTTGCGATATATAAATACACCACAGAGTCGGATCCCTCAGGTTTTGAGCGAGTATTTAAATCCTCTTTAAAAGGAAGATCTTAAATATAAAAATGAGTTTTGGGATCCGCTCTAACTTTTAAAAATCATTTTGAAGACTCGAAAAACACTTTAAAGAGTGTAGGGAGTAATGCTGATTAATGAAGTAAATCAGTCCAATATATTTAGAAAATATCTGAATATTATTATTTAAATAATATTCCCATAAAGAATAATCTTTATACAAATAAATGAAGTAGAAGTTGTAAGACCTATACTTGAAATAGAGTATTAAATAACCAAAGATATACTTATATGAAAGTATTATCTTTATTTGAATAATCGAAAATAAGTTTGATTATTGACACCTTATTCTTAATAAAATAAAAAAATATATTTCAGTAATAAGCGGAGTCATATACCTCGAATGAATATTATAAATAATATTCATTAAATAAAATAAAGGAGTCATACATCCTCAAATGAATATTCAAATAATATTCAATTAATAAAATAAAAGGAGTCATAAGCCCTCGAATGAATATTCGAAATAATATCAATAAAAATAAAGTTATCGAATAAACCTTATTTGATTAATAGTTTGAAAACTATAACCATATATATATAAAAATATATATATTATACTCGGGAACATCGACTCCCGGTTTAGAAATATGTTCACCTTTTGATCCCCTATACTAGGGTAACACTCAATACCGCTTATCTCTAGCATAGGTATTATGCAACTGTAAGCATTTAACCAACAAATATATAATCCAAGAATATGAAACAGGCATGCATATATACCATATCACATGCTACAATATATCGCAAGAATTTGCTAATAACAAATAGGTATTTATCGCAAGATCATGCATATACACATATACATCACAACAACAGGTATACGGGTAGAAACTTGCCTGAGCGACTGGGGGTTACGAATGGCTCGGGACGAGTCTGGTAACCTATAAGCAACAAGTAAGTTGGAATTAAACCAAAGTCACTTGTAAATCTATACTCTAACCAACTCAGACTCTAATGCTCGTTTTGCGCTTACTGATTCTCTTAAGTCACTCGAGTCCCTCGGCTCCACCATTTTTAATAATTTAACCATTACGAGTTTTAAGGCGATTCTTTCGCGAGTACCTTACCAACTTCCTAATCCACTTAACACAATTGTTTCATACTCCAATTAGTCATTTAAGGTCTTTAACCTATGTTTCAAAGTAAGGCGAGGGGTAAGGGTTCGTTCGCGAAACGTCGTTACTTAAAATGGCCGTTCTCCTAAACCGTACATCGGAATCAAACGAACTACATATCAAAACGAAGCTCGTAACATGAACTATCTAAACAGGGCAATGGTCAAAACCTAGCAGTGAGTTCAAGGGTTCTGCTGTTAAGAACAAAAACAGTCTACGGTAAATCGGGCATTACGACGGCTATGTTTACGCGATTTCCCAATTTTATACCCTTCCAAAACAACCACCAATCAACCCCAAATCACTCATACAATCAACATCCATCCAAAACACACTCCAACAGCCCCAAGAACTCAATATTATCAATTTATACTTATTCCCCACATGAACTAAAAGCTTTACTTAAGTTCTTTAACTAATTATCAAGATTTACAACTCCAAAAACACCACAAAACCAACTAATCTCTACAAACTCAACAAACTTTAAACAAACAAGCATCATGCTTCACATATACTATATCCATCATATTCATTCCTAATTACTCAAAACTAAAGCTAGGGTTTGGAGTTTATACCTTCCTTGGAGAGTGGAGAATCTAGAGAATGGCTTGGAATAACCCTTAAGGTCCTTATCCAAGCTTAAACTAAACAAAACTTCAAGAACAAAAATTTTAGTTCTTGAAAAACACTATTCACCATCTTCTTTCATGATTTATAGAAAAAGATTGGCTTGGAATTAGAAGCTTAAACTTATAGGAAGTATGTAACTATCCATGGGGAAGCTTAGATAAATACCTTGCTAAATAGTAAGTGGTGGAGCTTGGATCTTCATTTTTTAAGAAAAGAAGCCGAGAGCTTCATGAAGAAATGGAGGAGTTTTTGTGTTTTGTTTGGTGAAAAAAATGAAATGTTTGCTTGGTTGGTTTGAATTTGAGTTGTTTTAGGTTAATTACTTAATTAACCTTGATTTTGTGTGGTTATAATTCAACCATACTTCCTTCCCTTCTATGTCATGCTTATGTCATCATGTGGTGTCATCCTTCCCTCTTTGTCTTCTTCCCATTGGTTGGATGACATCATCCCCTCTAATCTCTTTGATTAACTTCCTAATTGTTTGCCTAATGACCGCTGATCTGTTATACGGTTCGCTTAACTTTCGTTCTCGTTTCTCGTTTGAGGGATCATACCCGGGATCTTATTACTTGGGTTCCCTTAACCTTTCTCAATACATTATATTCCTTTTATGATCCTCTCTTATAATCCTTGAATTTAAATCCTTTTAATCATGTTACCTTATACTCAATTCTTTCCATATCTAGTGGATTTCCGGGAAAAATCAAAGTGTTCGGAATTGGATTCTGACGATCTTTACATACACTTATATACCATATAGAGTGCCAATAAAATCTCAGAATATCCATAAAAGAACCCCTACCTAGTGTGGCATGAAAAGTTTCTCATTCAGCAAAACACTATTCATAAGGGTTTCAAAAATTTTCCAAAAATTGGGGTTATTACAGTCTCCCCTCCTTAAAAGGATTCCGTCCCGGAATCAGATAGAAAATGAATAGGGATACTCCTCTTAGCATTGCACTTTCTAACTCTCGTGTAAATTTTCCCACATTGTGGTCCTTCCATCAAACTCTGAATAGTTTGATAACCCTTCTCCTAAGCACTTGTTCCTTTTCACTCTATAACCCTTCCTGGTTGCTCCATATAGGTTACGTCGGGTTGCGTGTCTATGCGCTCATATGCCCCTATTTATCTGGCATCCGAATTATACTTCCCTAACATTGATATGTGGAACACGTTATGACTTGCTACATGTTCAGGGGTAGGGCTAGCTCATATGCTAACTTCCCAAAAAGTCTTAATACATCCAAGGGTCCAACAATTCGTCGGCTTAGCTTTCCTTTCTTTTGAACCTCATCAATCCTTTCCAAGGGATACCTTTAACATTACTAGGTCCCCTATTTCCTATTCTTTGTCCTTTCGTGTCAAATCAATGTACTTTTATGTCCATCTTGGGCTACTACCAGCCGTCCTCTGATTAGATCTATTATATCCTTGGTCCTTTGGACCACTACTGGTCTGAGCATCTTGCGCTCTACAACTTCATCCTAACATAAGGGAGATCGACATTGTCTTCCCTCAAGGATCTCATAAGGCGACATCTCGATAATGACATAGGATCTATTGTCGTAAGAAAACTCAATCCGTGTTAAGTGATCATTCCAATTTCTTTCAAGTCTATTGCACATACTCTCATTATAGCTTCTAGCATTATAGCTTTTGCTTCTCACTACCCATCCTTTTCCAGTTCGTAGTCGCTACTACCTTCCGTTCCTAATATTATACTGGTTATACTTTTGCTCGCTAGCATTCTATAACCTTTTAATAACCACGTCAACCTTAGTATCACGAATGTGTTTCCATTCCAAATACCACCATAACTTTACTACTCCTTTTTCAGCTGTTTCTATTTTCCAAAATTTGATCAATCATATAGAAGTAAAGGAATTTGTTGAGAGATCACTATGATCATGAACACTTGTTATATCGCATAGTTAGTACAGAAGGTGGCCAGCCTTTAGTACTTGACAAGCAATTAAACAACATGTGGTATCCTACTAGGCTTCTATCACAAAGATAGATAGTCATTCGGCAATACCTCCCCTTCTGGAAGGGTTGTTCTTCTCAGTTTACATGAAATGAAAAGAAGAGAAAAGAACGAATTGAAGAGAATTGTATTTATGTAAAAAATATTGCCATAAAATATCTGGCTTGGAATCTACCTCTGAACTATAGAGGTTTGTCATAGGAGAACAAAACATATATGTATTTATATCAACATCAAGTATTATAGCATCGCATTTTACGTGCCTAAATATTTTTGCTATTCCGTCTATCATTCTATGGACCCATGCTCTTCCTCGAGCTTATACACAATCACCTTTGAAACTCCCTCGATATCGAAAATCGAACCTGGGATCTCATTCTAGACATCATCGTTACTAGAATTCTATGCTTGCATCGCAGCCTTCCTCGTATAGTAATACGACTCTCTATTGATAAGAAAGAATAAATATTCAATAGGTAGATACTCTACTTAATTAGTCTATCAATGATAACTTATACACTACCACGACCCGATTAGTGGTACTTAATCTCAACATCCATTCCAATACAACTCTCATGGTTGTAATCGACTCATTACTCGCAGAATCATTGCTGCACTACTATGGTCCACCACTGACTTACTGTCGTCATTCACGTTCCATGAAATCTTAATATCTAACCATACGGAGTCCATACATGTCGTATCAAATCCTTCTAAGGAGGTAACATAATCACCATTCATGATTCATGAATAACACTCCCGATCCTGACATACATACATGACATGAAGCAGATAAAATTATAGAAGAGTTTCAATCAAAGCAACGATAGCAGGTTAATACCATTCTTACTCGTATGCCTTAAATAGAAGACTTAACTCAAGGGTCCGTCTAGTCCTTTTTGAAACATGGTCCTGGCTTATCTCAAGATAGTATCTCCTGAGATAGATAGCCCACTCATGGCGATTACACGAATTAAACCTTTACCAACTACTATTACGGTTGGGTATTGCACAGTCATCAGAAGGAATGTCAATCTTCCAAACCATAATACAACCTTCATAGCTTTAACCATCATCACTGTATTCCTTTGGCACAAGCGCCTATAATTATCCTCTTACCTTTAAGGTGTCGGCCACCTCTTTGGCCTTTCCTGATAGTAAAATTTCCTTACAGTCAATGTCATTTTAACCACCTCCAAATAAATTTTCTACCTCATTTCAATCACAGCTTATGTGAAGATGTTTTCCTTAAAATCTGATGAGTAAAAACAAAATATCACCATTTTTCCATAAGTTATTGCCTCAGTCTTTAGAGGTTAATCACTGTCACGACTGACTCTCAATCATACTTAGAACATCTTTTATCTTAAGTCCTAATTGCCCTGAATAATTTCGATCATTACTGGTTTGATCCATACTTTCTCGTAGTTTAACACGTGCCCCACTTTGCATCATTATAATTACGTCACATTTCTCTTATCAACATTTCTATTATTGAGAATTTTGAATATTACCTTTCTCATTGTAAAACCTCTAAGGTTATTCTTGAATCGTTCCTCCTGTATTCCCTAGATACAGGGCATATCAAGATACCATTTATTAATACTAGAACCATTGTCTATATGCTTCTGTAAAATTTCTCCACTGATTCTTAAAGGTTGTTGTTACCTTAACCCTTTCCCAATCATACTGTCAAAACTCATACTGTCCCTATTAAGGGTGAAATGCCAACCTTTATGCATTCCCCTAAGATTCGTTTTAAGTTACCGATGTTCTATCCTTAATTCCACCTTTAAAAGGTACCTGCATCCTTCCATGGATAAATCAAGTCATATTTCCCTGATAAGGGTGTCTTATTCAATCATTCCCACCTCGATAGTATATGTCTAATTTCACAATAACATTTGTATTCAAAATGGGGTCAATCAATATGGCCTCCAAAAGATAACAACGGTTATTCGTTTTTCTTGCCTAATTTGGTAACGATAACAAGGATGTTCTGGAAGATATTGGTCGTGTTCAACGTGAACCTCTTCTTAATTATTCCTTATTTACTTTTGTTGTTTATCCCAACAGTCATCTCAATGTTGGGATATTTCTCATACCTTGCATCTCCCTTTCTGGGTATCGAGCCACCAGTCTTACATTTCACATTCTTGAAGGTCACTTCCTTCATCCAATTTTCCTAATTTCTTACTTTCTTGTCTCCTCAGTCTATCCGCGTCTCATTATTTATCCTTCGAACTATCTCAAGGTTTCCTCGAATCCTCCCAACTTACAGGGGATAAAATATATGTATCTCTTATGCCCTCAACCATCAATTTTAACTCACGGTGAATCACCCTCATCCCGACGAATGCATACTTTTCTATTTCTATTGCTATGAGTCTTTAGGGTTTTCTCATACCCAACTCCCTTATCATACCTCAAAATCTATTGCCTTTATATTCCTTTCCACTTCAGTTTCTTTTTATTTTCCTTTCTCTTATCATTATTTCATGAACCAACACAACATAAGCATTGATTTCAAACATCCCGTCATTCTGTATTCGTGCCTTTAGAATGAATCTTGACAACTTTTACAACTTAGATTCACAATTCATCATACTCGTCTGCCTTTGTTCTGGCTCTAAAGCTTTTACACTATCTCCATAACCTTGGGAAGTACTTTCCTGAAAATAATTGACTGAACTTAAATCAGTTTATTATAATCTCTTGCTCCGTGCCTTCCTTGGCCTTTCACCGGCGGGTGGCCTCTCTCTTTGGAGGGTAAGTGACAAAAACAGTCTTTTGAGATTCATCAATCATTTAGAATCTCAAATGATTCCTATATTTCCTTTAGCCAGGCTCTTGCCTCGACTAGGTCAGCTTGTTCCTTAGAACTCAGAGAGCTTAGCGACTTAAGGGTCCTGAAAGAATTTCTCACCGCATTGTTTCCTCAGGGTGGTGGTTGGGGATAATAGTCTAAGTCCTTTTTAGACAGGTCCATGAATTACCGTATAGGAGTGCCGTCTCGGGTCTCCTTTCCTTACTCGACTTTCTGTTTCCTTAGTATGAAATGTTTCATCCTTCTCCCATACTTGGGGTTATTTTATACATTTTAAATCCTCATTTTCCACTTCATTATGTTATGGGTTCATTCTATCTTGATGGCGACCTTCCTGACTATCACGTTCAGGTTTTGCTCTAAATCTTATTCCTCAAACTAGCTTTCATCTAAGATCTCATCTTTAAGCTCTTGAACATTTGGAACCCCAATTCTGTAGGAATACCTCATTATTCCCTTATCATCTTTCTCGGTATTAATGTTTTATCTAATTGTTGGCTCTCTACCTTCATTCATCACTTTTTCTGGCACAATATGTTCTCTTCCGATAATTCGGACTGTATTGCAATCTCAAACATCTTTTCAGTACCGGCTCCGGTTACCTTCACTTCTGTTTCCAAAATCTCTTATAAACTCTCCCAAAGACATTATCATCTTGAGTCTCTCCGTTTTACTAAGGGCATCAGCCACCACATTGGCTTTCCCCGAATGATAAAGAATCTCCCAATCATAATTCTTGATTAGCTTTAACCGCCTCCTCTGGCGTATGTTGAGCTCTTTCTACGCAAAAATGTACTAGAGCTCCTATGGTTTGTTTAAATCTCGCACTTCTCTCCATACAAGTAGTGCCTCCAATATTTAGGGCAAAACTATTGCCACGAGCCCAAGCTCATGGGTGGGGATATCGAATTTTATATTCCCTTAATTGTCTTGACGCGTACGCGATTACCTTGTTGTGCTGTATAAGAAGCACCCTAATTCCTTATGCGAAACGTCACTACACTTCACAAAATCTCATTTTCCATCCGGCAACGCCAACATAGGGAACGTCACCAACCTTTGCTTCGGTTCTTAAAAGTTGTTCTCGCATTTCTCTGTCCATTCGAACTTCTCAGTCTTACGAGTAAGCCGCGTTAAAGGGGCTACTATCTTTACAAACTTGAACGAACCTCCGGTAGTGACCGGCCAATCCTACCTCTGGTAGTTTCCCTAACCATGGTCATCAATTCCTCAATGGTCCTTTATTCATTCTTGTCAGGAACCTCCATGGGATCCTCCTCAGCAACTGTCCCTTCTAGGACAACATCCTCAATATCAACATCATCCGGTCCTGCGTTAGGATGCTCTATCGGATCCATAATCTGATCTCCAATAAGTAATAAAACATCATCGCGTTGTTGCTCCTCAACCTCAGGGTTCGGTGTCCCGCTACCATATACGATAACGAACTACGCTTCTATCACGATATTTATAAGGGTTCCCATAAGGGTTTTAACTGTCAGTACTACGTTAGGTAGCCCGACTATGAACTTGGCAAGAGTTCTTATTATCTTAACGTCACATCATCTCTGAGGTTTATAACGCTTAGCTCTGATACCACTTCTGTAACACCCCCAAATCCGGGGTCGGGGATCCGGGTTGTCACGAGTTCCATTTCCCTTAATAACACCCAATCTTAATAATTAATCAACTACTCTGTACTGTGACCCCACAATAAACACACACACCACACATTATAGTCTCAGAGATGAACATCCAAAAATAATCACAAGTCGTTTTATTCCACAATTATATGCCAATACACCTTAAAAAGGGTTTCTGAATAAATTTACATTTCTTTGCCATTATTACAATTCATAAATATACATAATCCGGTACATCAAAAGTTGAAAGCCTAGCCTATTGGTATTTCCTACCTCAGCTACAGCGACTTCAATGCCTATAGGAAGCTGCGGAACGCTTCCTATCCGCTCGCGAATTGGGAGCTTGGTCCTGTTCATCTTGTCTATCTGATGTTGTGTGATGAAAGAAGAAAGCAAGGGTGAGCAACAAGCCCACCAAAATAATATGTATAATGATTAACAATATATGAGCCTTCTCATAGTACTCATGAAAGTCTTGGTCAAAAGAAATGAACCAAGTTGATATCTTAATGCGATGAAGTCGCAAAATATTCAGTATATATATATACATATATACTTTTCGAAATATGGGAAGTCCTCTTCCATGCATAATACACACAGAGTTCCAGTGTATAACTGTATAAAAATATCGTTGCAAGGTGATCTCATATATCTAACCTTGTCTCAACGTTTTTCTGAAAATCTTTGTCATGCATAAGATAATCATTTACCAGATATAAGTTTAAAAGATGAAGTTACAAGATACTCCAATATACTTATATCTTTTCCAAATACTACTTGAACTACCACCGTTCAAGTTATAATTAGTTTCAAAAGTTCATCATACTGATGAGACTACAAGATAAGACTTGAATAGATTCAATATTTGAAATATTTTGAAGGAAATGAAGTTATGATATACTTCATTAAGTCCCGATATATATATACACCTATATATATACATACGTTTCCTGAAAACCTCTGTCATGTAAAGTATGAACAGAATTGCAATATCCAATAAATTTGGAAAGGAAAGAATTTTGGCATAAACCTGATATCTTGCTGATCAGGCAAAGATACCAATAAGTAACCTTTTCTACTAGTAGATGGATGAATCCCCCACCGGTCATCACCCTGGCCACATAAGGACCTTGTGCTGGACCGCCACCCGGCCTCTTACGCGTTGATGGACTGCCACCCAACCACTTACACTTTGATAGACCGTACCCCGGCCTGTCGCTTATGCCGACTCAATTAGATGGACTTACTTCCCGAACCTTGGGTAAGTAATCAATTCATTTATCAAAACAGTAACCTCGTTGCGAATATAAAATACACCACAGAGCCGGATCCCTCAGGTTTTGAGCGAGTATTTAAATCCTCTTTAAAAGGAAGATCTTAAATATAAAAATGAGTTTTGGGATGCGCTCTAACTTTTAAAAATCATTTTGAAGACTCGAAAACACTTTAAAGAGTGTTGGGAGTAATGCTGATTTAATGAAGTAAATCAGTCCCAATATATTTAGAAAATATCTGAATATTATTATTTAAATAATATTCCCATAAAGAATAATCTTTATACAAATAAATGAAGTAGAAGTTGTAAGACTTATACTTGAAATGAGTATTAAATAACCAAAGATATACTTATATGAAAGTACTATCTTTATTTGAATAATCGAAAATAAGTTTGATTATTGACACCTTATTCTTTAATAAAATAAAGAATATATTTCAGTAATAAGCGGAGTCATAATACCTTGAATGAATATTATAAATAATATTCATTAAATAAAATAAAGAAGTCATACATCCTCAAATGAATATTCAAATAATATTCAATTAATAAAATAAAAGGAGTCATAAACCCTCGAATGAATATTCGAAATAATATTCAATAAAAATAAAGTTATCGAATAAACCTTATTCGATTAATAGTTTGAAAACTATAACCATATATATATAAAAATATATATATTATACTCGGGAACATCGACTCCCGGTTTAGAAATATGTTCACCTTTTGATCCCCTATACTAAGGGTAAACTCAATACCGCTTATCTCTAGCATAGGTATTATGCAACTGTAAGCATTTTAACCAACAGATATATAATCCAAGAATATGAAACAGGCATGCATATATACCATATCACATGCTACAATATTAGCAAGAATTTGCTAATAACAAATATGCATTTATCGCAAGATCATGCATATACACATATACATCACAACAACAGTATAACGGGTAAAAAACTTGCCTGAGCGACTGGGGGTTACGAATGGCTCGGGACGAGTCTGGTAACCTATAAGCAACAAGTAAGTTGGAATTAAACCAAAGTCACTTGTAAATCTATACTCTAACCAACTCAGACTCTAATGCTCGTTTTGCGCTTACTGATTCTCTTAAGTCACTCGAGTCCCCTCGGCTCCACCATTTTTAATAATTTAACCATTACGAGTTTTAAGGCGATTCTTTCGCGAGTACCTTACCAACTGCCTAATCCACTTAACACAATTCTTTCATACTCCAGTTAGTCATTTAAGGTCTTTAACCTATGTTTCAAAGTAAGGCGAGGGGTAAGGGTTCGTTCGCGAAACGTCGTTACTTAAAACGGCCGTTTCTCCTAAACCGTACATCGGAATCAAATGAACTACATATCAAAACGAAGCTCGTAACATGAACTATCTAAACATGGAAATGGTCAAAACCTAGCAGTGAGTTCAAGGGTTCTAATGTTAAGAACAAAAACAGTCTACGGTAAATCGGGCATTATGACGGCTATGTTTACGCGATTTCCCAATTTTATACCCTTCCAAAACAACCACCAATCAACCCCAAATCACTCATACAACCAACATCCATCCAAAAAACACTCCAACAGCCCCAACAACTCAATATTATAAATTTATACTTATTCCCCACATGAACTAAAAGCTTTACTTAAGTTCTTTAACTAATTATCAAGATTTACAACTCCAAAAACACCACAAAACCAACTAATCTCTACAAACTCAACCAAACTTTAAACAAACAAGCATCATGCTTCACATATACTATATCCATCATATTCATTCCTAATTACTCAAAACTAAAGCTAGGGTTTGGAGTTTATACCTTCCTTGGAGAGTGGAGAATCTAGAGAATGGCTTGGAATCACCCTTAAGGTCCTTATCCAAGCTTAAACTAAACAAAACTTCAAGAACAAAAATTTTAGTTCTTGAAAAACACTATTCACCATCTTCTTTCATGATTTATAGAAAAAGATTGGCTTGGAATTAGAAGCTTAAACTTATAGGAAGTATGTAACTATCCATGGGGAAGCTTAGATAAATACCTTGCTAAATAGTAAGTGGTGGAGCTTGGATCTTCATTTTTTAAGAAAAGAAGTCGAGAGCTTCATGAAGAAATGGAGGAGTTTTTGTGTTTTGTTTGGTGAAAAAATGAAATGTTTGCTTGGTTGGTTGAATTTTGAGTTGTTTTAGGTTAATTACTTAATTAACCTTGATTTTGTGTGGTTATAATTCAACCACACTTCCTTCCCTTCTATGTCATGCTTATGTCATCATGTGGTGTCATCCTTCCCTCTTTGTCCTCTTCCCATTGGTTGGATGACATCATCCCCTCTAATCTCTTTGATTAACTTCCTAATTGTTTGCCTAATGACCGCTGATCTGTTATACGGTTCGCTTAACTTTCGTTCTCGTTTCTCGTTTGAGGGATCATACCCGGGATCTTATTACTTGGGTTCCCTTAACCTTTCTCAATACATTATATTCCTTTTATGATCCTCTCTTATAATCCTTGAATTTAAATCCTTTTAATCATGTTACCTTATACTCAATTCTTTCCATATCTAGTGGATTTCTGGGAAAAATCAAAGTGTTCGGAATTGGATTCTGACGATCTTTACATACACTTATATACCATATAGAGTGCCAATAAAATCTCAGAATATCCATAAAAGAACCCCTACCTAGTGTGGCATGAAAAGTTTTCTCATTCAGCAAAAACACTATTCATAATGGTTTCAAAAATTTTCCAAAAATTGGGGTTATTACAGAACTTGAGGAGGAAGTGTTTATGACACAACCAGAGGGTTTTCTTTCCAAGGGAAATGAACACCTAGTGTGTATGCCACTGCGAACCATATATGGTTTAAGGCAAGCTTGTCGTAGATGGAACATCCGTTTTGATGAGACAATCAAAGAGTTTGGTTTTATCAAAAACATAGATGAACCTTGTTTCTACAAGAAGGTTAGTGGGAGCGCGGTAACATTTCTTGTATTGTATGTGTATGACATACTTCTTATAGGAAATGATATACCGATGCTACAATCAGTCAAAGTATGGCTATCAAAGAACTTCACCATGAAGGACTTGGGAGAAGCATCCTACATTCTCGGTATGGAGATCTATAGAGATAGATCTAGAAGAATGATAGGTCTTACCCAGGGTACATACATCCAGAAAGTGCTTAAAAGGTTTAGCATGGAAAACTCCAAAAGAGGTCTCATACCGATGAGCCATGGAGTGTCCCTTTCCGAAAAATGTGTCCTAAGACACCTGAGGAAAGAGAGCGTATGAGTAAGATTCCTTATGCTTCAGCAATAGGATCTATCATGTACGCGATGTTGTGTACAAGGCCTGATGTTGCTTATTCAATTGGTGTGATGAGCAGATATCAGTCCAATCCAGGTGAAGACCACTAAAAAGCAGTGAAAAACATCCTTAAGTACTTGCGAAAGACTCAGGACATTTTTCTTGTTTTTGGTGGTGAATCTGAGTTGAAAATAGAGGAGATGTCAACATTGAGAGAGTTGACTCACATAACAATGTAGCAGACCCACTCATAAAGCCACTTTCTCAGAGTCACTTTGATCGTCATAAAGACAAGATGGGTATTAGATACCAGAGTGATTGGCTTTAGTACAAGTGGGAGATTGAAAGAGATATGTCCTAAGTCCAATCATGTATGAGGATTTAGGAATAACTTTTATGTAATCTGTTTTGATTTTATTGATATTAATAAAAGACTTTTTTTTTTTATTGTGGGCTCTATCTATTTAAATGTTTAAATAAGATATACCACAGTTTAGAGTAAAGTTTTTTATGGATTGTGATGAGATCATAATAATGAGACCTAAAAGATGATAACTCTAAACTTAAATAGTTCCTCGTCGTAGGATTACTAACTGGTAATTAATAATCCGCAAAGATCGGTACATACTATACTTGCTTCATTATGAAGGATGTCTGTTCTCATAGACATTTGTGTGATGACACTATAGCTAGTATGTAGGTGCTTATTATAGAATAAGTTCACTGAACATGACTCACACAGCTGAACAACTGATGGAGTTCACTGATATGTCAGCAGTTGTTCATATAGTGATAGTTGTACAAGTATCCTTAGACTTGAGGTCATCATAGTCATCTTGTGTACACTGAACTATGCTTTGGTTTAGTTCTTAGTCTCAAGGGACAATTATAAGGGCTCTAGTGGGTATAGGAATTTGTACACGAGGATAGTGTATGATCAATAAAGGATCTACCCCTTCCAGTGTAAGAAGAGAATGTTCAATGCTGATCCACTTATGTTAGTTCAAGAATCTCTGGCCAGAGTGAATAAAATTAGAAAGGAGTTTCTAATTTACATTAAATAGAACTAAGCATAGTGAATGGGAAAGAAAATGATTAAATAAGATAGGCTTGACACAAGTTCCATGCTTTGTATTTAATCGTGATATTGCAGGGTAGAAGAAATTGATTGTATGGTAACTACTCACTGAATAGGTTCTTGGTATTCTAAGCAGTGAATTCATATTATCCGGATTGTCGCGATATGCTGAGAAGTATCCCTCACGATGTAGAATAAATATGATTAATTAATTAATCATATTCAATGAATTAGAGAATTTATATAAATAATGATAAAATAATTTTATTATTATTTATTTCTACTACCGGCTTAATATTGAACCTACAGGGTCATACTATAAAAGAGAATGATTTAATGGTGGAGAAATTAATTAATAATGGCTGATAATTATTTATTTATGAAATAAATAATTAATTGGCAAATTTAATAATTGATTAAATGAGAATTAATTGATTATAAATTAATTAAGAAAAAGTTCTTAATATTATTAATTATTAATTAAGAATTTAATTTTTGGAAATTAAATCAAGTAAGAGAATTATTTCTAAAGTGTTTAGAAAAAAGATTAATAATTAAAAGGTGTTTTAATTATTAGTGAGAATAATAAAGGGTTAAGAAAGCTGCTATATAGACATTCCTCTTGAGTTGCTTTCCTTGTTTGGATTCTTGAAGATGCATCACCAATGATCAGTTCAAAAGGGTAATCTCTAGTCCATTTTCTCTGTTAAGGTAGATTAGCTCTAGATGAAGAGGCCTCATTGTTGTCTTAATATGTGACAGAGTTTTGATTAGAAGAAACTCCCCCTGAGTTTGTGGATCTTTGAGTTATAGTTGGGTTCCTTTCTGATTGTGATCTGTATTGGCCCTCAATTTCAATTGATGATTCGACGGATGTTAAATTTTGCTTTTCAACGGATGATGCAGATTGTCTTCCAATGGATGATGCACTTGGTCTTTCGACGGATGTTGAATTCTGTGCATCATTAGTTGTAGATTTTTCTGCATTTTCCTTAGATATTGGTTCTTGATCACTTTCATCATCACTGTCTTCACAAACCATCTCACCATTGTCAAATTTGAGGCTTTCATGGAAATCTCCATCTTGCAGTCCTTCAATCTTTTTGTCATCAAACACAAGATGTACAGATTCCATAACAATGTTGGTTCTTATATTGTAGACTCTATATGCTTTTCCAACAGCATATCCAACAAAAATGCCTTCATCTGCTTTGACATCAAACTTCCCATGCTGATCAGTTTGATTTCTTAAGATATAGCATTTACAGCCAAAGACATGAAGAAAGTTTAGAGTTGGCTTCCTATTCTTGAGCAATTGGTAGGGTGTCATGTATTTTGCTTGATTAACTAAAGAAATATTCTGAGTGTAGCATACAGTATTTACAGCTTCAGCCCAAAAGTATGTTGGTAACTTTGATTCTTCTAGCATTGTCCTTGCAGCTTCAATAAGAGATCTATTTTTGCAACAACCCAAATCCGGGGTCAAGATTTGGTTTCACGAAACAATCTTTACATCAAATAAAAGAATATTCAATTAACCCCTTGAATCCAGATCATTTACAGGTTATGATATGAAACAAGAATCTAATCTTCTACAACTTACAACAACTAAAATACAAATGTAAATACCTTTATACTAATGCTCTTGTCATATTCTTCTAACATCTTCGACCTCTCACAACGGAGATTTCTCTAACTTCTGCTGTCTATCAAAGCTACTCACTCTTAACTTTATCTGTTCATGGAAGAAATAAGAATTTTCAAAGCAAGAATGAGCCAAAAATGCCCAGCAAGTATATAATTTGAGTTTCAAACATTAATGTCAAAGGAAATTTCCGGACAAAATCTTTAAACAATTTTAAACAATTCTATTTATTTGAGAGATTTGAGCCACTAAACGTTGGCTGTCATCAGCCATTAATTATAAATCCAAAAGTGACAAGCGATTCCCAGATTCATCCCCTGAATCAGGGTTTTGTCCGGTTTTGGAATCATAAAACTTTTAGAGAGAGAATGTCGTTAATGGCGATCAACAACAAATTAGACTAGATACTAATTCGCATCTATATCCTGCTGATCAGCCAGGATATAGTGCAGATCTATATCTCCCTATATAGATCCAGTCGGGTACCCACGCTCTACGACCCATCTCAAGGATCCGTTTATGTCTCGGTCCTTAGGATTAAGAACACTTAATCCCACACATCACTATCCATCCCCTAGAGTATTTTGATGTCAAATTATTTTGAATTCAAAACATCCCAATTCAGGGTTCGCAAATAACCCGAACGAATGGGTATATGCTCAAGAGAGCAATCGAATTACAGGAATAATAGTGAAAGGAACATGCATAATTAGAGTAATTGCAGCGAAATGTAAAACCTTTAACTATTCTGAACTTAGAATAGGAACAAAGAAATAATTGCAGTATTTTAAAAGAAAAATCAGGAATACTTGCCTCAATAAGCTTTAATCGCTACTAGTTGACTTTGGTTCGATTTGGACGTTCAGCTTTATCGTCAAACTACTATCCCATTCTGGATACGATCCCAACATTCAGGCCCTTCAATTGGAACTTCATTGATCTCGACTTCTAATCACTAGATCGTTCCTAGTCCGATGTTGATACTCGGGTCTTCCGACTAAGACCTACAGGGTTGAAATACCCTAATTCAGATAATCATCTCGCTTAACATAACACCACTATCCTATTCTACCCATACGATTTCATAACCCAACGCATATATATATATATATATATATTACTGAAATATACATAGCAATTATGGTTCACATCTTCGAAACTTGGTTCGGTATTTTTTCGGAAAGTACGTACACTCGTTGTTTTGGAAAATAGGGTGATCAATTATTCATAAAATATTTTTGTCACGACACGTAATTTGGGTTCGTATAATGTAATTATATTTCCTCGTTCGACATCTCCGACAATTACAGGGTACATCCCCGTATTTTTCAGAATTAATTTCCCAAAAATCGGGCAGCGTCTCCTTTGTTTATTGGCCTACCCGTCGAACATCCCGACGTCAAATCAATCACAATCAACAACAACATCCAATCCAACTTACAATCCCAAACACCAGTGCAACTTCAATTATTTATTATTATCCGTACTTTTATATTTTTGTTTGTATTTTTTGTTTCGCAATTAATTTTTACTGAACTAATTTTATTTAATTAATAAATGTAGGACTCAGATAAAAATCATCATCGCCCACCGTCGGCTCGCCGGGCTCATCGCCGACGGCGGTAAGATTTCGCGGGTTCCCGTATATACCGGACATCCTACACGAATCCCCCCGATTAAATTAATATTTTCTCGCACAACAATATGATATTATTATTTTATTTCTTTCATGAACTTAATCAATTACTTTGTGCAGAAAATAAAAATAGATAATCAAATTAAATTAAATCCCCACAACACACGCGCGTGTAACAATACTGAACAGCGAAACAGATCGACGCCGGAAAGGAAAAGAACCGGCAGAAATCGAACATTATGCCACCATGCCTCGCCGGAGTCCAGGAGGCGGCGACGATCACAGCCACTAACATACATAAAACCTACGCACGCAGAAATACACACACAAACTGTATACACGCACACGACTATACATAGACAAATTGTATACACGCACACAACTATACATACACGCACAAATTGATACACGCCGGAAAAACAGGGCGGCACCGGAGAAAACGCAGCAGTGCTTATCGGAGAGAGAAGAAACAGGGGAAAAAAGGGGGGGAGAGAAAGAGAATACGGGAGAGATTGATTGAGAGAGAAACAATCGGGAGAGATGAAATTGAGAGTGCGAAGAGAGAGATCGAGGAGAGAGACACGAGCGATTGAAATTAACAGGAGAGAGATAGAGAGCTGTAGAAAATGATAAGCATGATTGTGTCTATCTGTTCTTTATTCTTATTTTATTACCCAATTTTGACACCGAATTCTAATTTTTAACGATACATTTTTTTGCGTAATATACACATCGGAGTAAATCCAAAATAATCTCAAATTTCCCAGAATATTTAGAAGCTAATAGAATAACATTTCCAAAATTTCTGAATCATTTTTGAAATACACATCAGGCCCGCATTTTAATGAACTAACGAGTAAACGCGCGAGTGAATAAAAGCCAGAAAATTACCAGAATAATTTTAAAATCCTCGAATTATTCCAAACTTAATAAAATATGGATTTCATAATTTTTGAAGAATTTTGGAATTAAATACTGATTTTACAATTAAATGAAATCAGAAAATTATTTAAAGATAAATAATCAATAAAATATTGATTTCTAAATTTTATAAACTCCTAAAAATAATAAATAAAATTATAAAACAATAAAAATAATTTTAGAAACAATTTTAGCATTTATAAGAATAAATAATCAATAAAATTACTTTAAAATGAATTAAATTCATACAGCTCGATAATTAATTATAAAATTAATCTTCGCGTCCAACAAATCACAAACAATTAATAATACAGCAACACATAGCCGACAACCCCATCACATAATTTATTTATTTAATAATTCAACAATTAAATTTAAATATCGGATCCAAAATAGGTTACTTAGCCGCTAAGTAGCTATAAAAGCGATACAATTTTAATACCAGATTTGGATAATTATTAAAACAGAGACTCTTATAAATAATTTATACGAAAATAAAGTGATAATATCTCTCCTTTTGAAATTATGGAGTTTATCGATCTATAAAATGATTAGCATATCGAAAATTTCACGTCGGGACTCGTACAGGTCAAACCGTACCCAAAATTAAAAAAGTCAAAACACGGAAAGTGTTCAGAATTATCAGATTAGGTTAGGAAGTAGTTTTTGGAAGAGTTTCGGGTTGTAAAAACGCAAAAATGATTGAAGTGGGACGATTTCCGATTAAAAAGTAATTTTGTAAAATAATCATTATTAATTCTATAAATCCTTATAAAATCATATAATGATCCAAAAATTTCCAGAAAAATACCAAGACTATCTACATTTTATCCTGAATAATTAAAAATCAAAATATCTAAATTCTATCAGAAATACACATCCAAATATTATTATCCATCATCAATAATTCACCAAAATTCACATAAAAATCATATAATAATTATTTATTGATAAAAGAATAATTACATAGTATTTCCCGGACATTACAATTTTTCCTTTCCACCGCACCATTTTGTTGTGGAGTTCTTGTTGCTGAGAATTTATGCATGATCTCATTCTCTTCACAAAATGATCTCATCACAGAATTCTTGAACTCAGTTCCATTATCACTCCCGATTCTTCTTACTTTGAAATCAAGATGATTGTTAACTTGCCTTATGTGATTGATGATGATTTCACTAGCTTCATCTTTGGACTTGAGAAAATATTTCCAAGAGAACTTTGAGAAATCATCCACAATTACTAGAAAATACCTTTTCTTTGAGATTGAAAATATGTTTCCTGGTCCAAATAAGTCCATGTGCAACAGTTGCAAAGGTTTTTCAATTTTTGAATCAAGCTTCTTTCTGAATGATGCCTTGATTCGTTTTCCTTTCTGACAGGCATCACACAGTCCCTCCTTTGATAATTCCTCTTGGGGAATACCTCTTGCCAAATCTTTTATAACCAGCTCATTCATGGTCTTGAAATTAAGGTGGGACGGCTTCTTGTGCCATAACCAACTTTCATCTTGACTTGCCTTACTGAATAGACAAGTAACTGATTCTGCATTTGATGAGTTAAATTCAGCTAAGTATACATTCCCTTTTCTCACTCCTGTGAGAACTACTTTGTTGCTTCTTTTGTTAGTCACAACACAGGCTTCAGAGTTGAATGTTACTGAGTTGCCCTTGTCACAAAGCTGGCTGATACTCAATAAATTGTGCTTGAGTCCATCCACTAGGGCAACCTCTTCAATGATGACATTATCTTTTGAAATCAAGCCATATCATACAGTATAACTCATTTTGTCATCTCCAAAAGTGATACTTGGGCCAGCTCTTTCCTTGAACTCAGTGAGCAGGGTAGAATCTCCAGTCATGTGCCTTGAGCACCCACTATCCGAATACCAAAGATTCTTTATGTTTCCTTGCACGCAACAAAATCAAATCAAGTTGATTTTGGTACCTAAGTTTCCTTGGGTCCTATTTTGTTTGCCTTTTTCTTAGGTTTAATGGGTTTTTCTTCATTTGACTTAGGTACTTGAAGTTCATCCTTAGTCAATTGAGTAGAATCCTTGAAACCATTCATCATTGTAGAATTATTATGCACAGCTTGATTAACATGAAAAGGCATATTCTGTGCAAACATGTTATTCCAGTAAGGCATGGTAAATGGCATTTCTGGCATACTAAATGTAGCATAATATGGATTTTGTGTAAATGGAATGTTAGCATACTGTGCATTCAAATTGTGTGCAGGCATAACATTTACAGGCATTGTAGGCATGCTGGGAAATGAAGGTGGTGCCGACATGGGAGTAGGCAAAGTAAGTTTGCAATTAACAGACAAGTGATTAACACTACCACAACACAGATTTTTATTGGAGCATATTTATCAGGTTTGTAGTTGTTATGTTTGTTAATTCCTACTTTCCCATTTCTATTTTTTTTTCCTTTTTGACTCTGCTTTTACTTCAATTTTCTCCAACATGTCACTCAATTGCTTAAAAGACAAATGACCTATATTAACTCTTTTATTTTGTTTCACTTGACTTGATTTTCCTGGAATAAAGTTCTTAGAAACTGATCCATATTTTTCATTTAATTTGGCTATCTTTGGTTTTCTATCTGGTTTATTTGCACTCAACGGATGTGGCACATTGTCTTTCGATGGATAATCCTTTTAATTATTCGACGGATGAGTTTCGTCATCCATCGAATCCACATCCGTTGAAAGTCCTTCAACCTGATTGCAATCAAGCTTCTCCTTGTTCTTTTTTCAGGATGCATCATAAAAAGATTCTATACCTTGAACTTTAGTAATTTGAGCATGAGCATCTCTAGATGATTTTCATGCTTTAATTACCTCATGTTCTCGTTCAAGTTGCTTT
Organism: Apium graveolens; assembly: GCF_009905375.1. Taxonomy (NCBI): domain Eukaryota; kingdom Viridiplantae; phylum Streptophyta; class Magnoliopsida; order Apiales; family Apiaceae; genus Apium; species Apium graveolens. Next base: position 28,058 of record NW_027417375.1, read on the forward strand.
CTCAAAATCTCCTCTTTCTGAAGGATTCAGTTAGTTCATCCTTAGCAATCTTGCACTCTATTTTTAACTTTTCAAACTCAACAAATTGAGTTTTTAGCACATTGTTTCTTTCACTTAAAAATATATTATTCTCTTTAATTTTATTATTTTCTTTAGTGAGAGACTTGAGTGTAACACGCAGGTGATATAATTCAGTAGACATGTCATTTATGGCATCATTACACTCAGCTTTAGATAAATGAGTTAGGTTGGTGGTGATTACATGATTGCTTGATGAACTTGTCTATGTTTCATCTGATTTGGCCATAAGTGCTAGATTGACATAGCTTGTATCTTCATCCTCTTCCAATCCATCTGCAACCCAGTCATTTTCTAGTGTAATGAAAGCCCTTTCCTTTTGATTGAGCAACTCAAAGTATTTCTGCTTATAATCAACAGGCTCAATTTTTTTTAACAGAATCATGCTTTCTGCACTCACTAGCAAAATGACCTGCCAAGCCACACTTGAGACACTTGAATTTAGAATTATCAACCATGTTTTTATTTGACTTAGCTGCTCCAAAGTTCTTCTTGAATTTGAGCTTGGCAAATCTCCTGGATAGAAAAGCAAGATGCTCATATATGTCATCCATGTCATCTTGATCAAGATGGTCTTCATGTTCAGCTACTAGCCCTTTTCCCTTGCCTTCACAAACTCTAGGTTTTGGTGCAGAATCAACAACTTCAACCTTTATCTCCTACTCCTTTTCTTGCTCAACAACTAATGCAATCAATCCACCCTTCTTTCTTCCTTTTTACATCTTCTCATCTTGATCTATTTCAAGCTCTTAGGTTTTTAGGATACCACACAGTATATCCAAGGTGAACTCCTTGTAATCTTGAGAATTTCTCAATGAGACTGTCATAGACTTCCATTCCTTTAGCAGAGATCTAAGGAATTTGAGGTTTGAGTCTTTTTTTTGATAGACCCTTCCATGCAGTTTTAGAGCATTCAGTAGTTTTTAGAATCTACTAAAAATGTCAGTGAGTGATTCACCTTCTTCACTATAGAAATGCTCATATTGCTGAATGAAGAGTTGCATTCTGATCTCCCTTACTTGCTCGGTTCCGTCACATATAACCTGAATTGTATCCCAGACATCCTTAGCAGTTTTACAGTTTATGATGTTGTCAAACATGTCACTGTCAACACCATTAAACATGATGTTCATGGCCTTTTTATCCTTTTGAACTTGTTCTTTATCTGGATCAGACCATTCTGCTTGTGGCTTTGGAACTGATGCTTCATTGCTTGTAGCAGCTCTCATAGGGACATGTGGACCTTTCTCAATGCAGTCCACATATGCTTCATCTTGAGATAGGAGATGCAGGTGCATCTTCACCTTCCAATGGTGATAGTTGTCTTTGTCCATAAATAAAATCATTACTCCTACATCTTTTCTGTTCATCTTGTTAGTTGTTGTGATCTTTAAACACTTTGTTCTTCAAGAGCTTGCTCTGATACCAATTGTTATTCCCAAACAATCTAAAGAAGAATTACCAGAAGGGGGGTTGAATGTAATTCTGGCTTCCTTTTCAAATTTCAAAAACTGTTCTTCTATAAATATATATATATATATATATATCTGTGTTTGATTTAGCTATGTGCAGAATGAAAGTAATATTGAAATCAAAGCACAGAGTAAATAAATACAAGTATTTAAAAACTTTCTGGTGTATTAAACTTTTCCACTAGAGATATATATTAGGATGAGAACTTTGTGTAACAAAATTGTTCACAGCTGCTTACAAGTTGAGAATTCAAGAATAGAGAAATTCTTAACAGATTTTGCCTTATCAATTTCTCTGGAAAAATGCTTACTCACTTGGATTCTTTTTAACTTGCTACTCTTGGTTTATATATCACCAAGTTATATGATAAAAAGACAAGATAATAAGACAAACTATATCTAGTCTAACCTTCATGCAGCTAAATTTCTCTTTCCAGCATCTTTGAATATCATCTATTTAGCATGGAAATGGAAATGCTTCTTTGTTCTCTAAAACCTTCAAACAGGCTGCCACATTCCATTTACATCTATCCAACGCATGTGACTGTCAAGTCACTATCAACTACTCTTTTGAATTTAAAGATCCGTTAGAACTTAGATTGATCATCCGTTGGAACTTTGGTTGATCATCCGTCGAGACTTATGTTGATCATCCGTTGGAGCTTTGTGAATCATCCATTGAGATTATCCTTTTGGTGGTTAACTCTATTTCACTTATACAATATTATAAGGTATCTAATATATATAATTCACCATCCTATCTTGCAAATCAATATAGTAGTTAACATGACTTGAATAATCTACAACATCTGGTTCACTAAGCCATTCAAGTATGCAGAAATGTGCTACTAGTCTTATTCTACATAAGCTACTCTTTCAACAGATGTTGAGAATGATCATACATTGAAAGCTATAACTCCTACTTAACTAAAATCTACTAAGTATTTGGTTCAAGTTATCATCAAGTAAATAACATATTCCTAAGAAATATGATTTTTGTGGGGTATTTAGCACCTGAAGGCCCGGAAAAGTCATTTTTCATGAAACAAGAAATTTTCTAAATTAACTGGATGTTGAGAATATCGATATGGTATAAGTCATACTAGGAAAAATAAGGTCACTTATTTTGTATAAAATATCAGCTATTAAAACAAAGTTTTGGCCATATAACTATTGATACAAAAGCATTTAACACGTAATAAAATATCTGATAATTACCCAAATAATACTCTTACTACCGAGAGCACATATAGCACATAATAACTAAGGTTTTATGACTAGTTGCATATAACAAAACATATAATACCCCTTTAATATGATATTACACGATCATAATTTCTCAATCGTGATACATATCATGATGGTTCAAAAATACATGCAGTATATCTCGAGAAAGGTTCAGAAGTACTTGCCTTATCACAAATGATTCCAAATTCACTTGCATTCATCTAACTATTCTATTCAATAACCACTTGTCTACTTTCTCTAGGCCTCGCTTCTATTCACTGATCAATTGCTTTTTATTCTACGCGTCGGTTCTATTTTCTCATTACCTGCTTTCTTTTTTTCTATGCCTCGCTTACTCTACTGGGCATCATAAGTATCAATCAATATATAAACTCATATTATTCTAATCATCACATAGACGTCATAAGCTTTAATCTACCCTTCATTTCACCCAAAACTGATTTACGGAATAAAAGTTATGACCAAAATAGTCAAACAATACACACATAGGCATATAACACGTCAATCAGATAACACATAGCACATAACACGCAAAGTATTTGATAAAAATATTTTTCCAAAGAAGATTCAGGGTTAAAAAGATTTTTCTAGTATATATCACGGATTTTTTTAACATTTTTCGGAATTTAAACGGGTACCAGAATCATTTTAGAAATAAATAACAAGATTCGAATATCCTAAACTGACTCTAAAATCATTTAATATTATCGAGCCTTGAAGCATAATTTAGAAAAGTATTTTAAGGCACAAAACTATTTTTCCAGAATTTTTGAATCAAAAGAAATATTTAAATCTAGTTAAATAATTAATTAAAAATAATTAATAACTAATTAAATTAAATAATCAATTAATATTTCTATTAATTGATCAATTAAATAATTAATTATTAACTAAAATTAATTAATTAAATAAATTCAGATTTATTTTTGAATTAAAAATATTTTTCAGAATTAAAATAATGATTTTTGGAATTTTTTAAATAATAAAAATAATTTTCTGAAATAAGAATAAATAGATAATATGATTTACAGAAATCTTGTTTTATAAAATTTGCAAGCTGTAGGGACTAAAATGTATAAAACATAAAAGGTATGGGGGTTGTAGTGGAATTTTTCACCTCATTCCCCACTTCTGCCAACTCTGGCGGCCGGCAGCCATAGCCGCCGCCAAGAGCTTTTCCAGCCACCTGAGAAACCACAAATAATCAATCCTAAACTGACAGCAAACAATCCTTACTACCCCAGGAGCTTGAATATTGAAAAAAATGTGCAAATAATCCATGTAGCAACCGAAAAATCATCCCGAAGTTTTCCGGAAACACCTCTGCCGTTTTACGGCGAGGTCGAACCCGGAATTCTTCGGCTTTCAAATTGGTACCAATAGAGTCCTCTTTTCACGATCTATTTACTGGTATAAATCAATCAAACTAATAACCCCTAGATCAAAAACGCCTAATTTTCAATTAAGAACATTCATAGTTCATAAACCCTATTTTTAAATTCGAAAATCAAACCTTAATTTGAACATGTTACTGAACTCCAAATTCAACATATGATATATAAAAATGATCTGAATCAAATTCTTTAACACATGCAAGGAATCAAATCACACAAACAACATCAAAATCAAAAATTCATATTTAAACCCAAATTAATTCAAATTTAATTAAAAATATAGAAAAATACCTATAATTTATATAGTGAAATAAGTTATAGAATCTGATAGTATTCTTCACAAGCTTCGATTCGGTTACTTACACGCTTGATTTTGATTTCGATAATGCCTTTGTTTTTAGGTTTGATCTTGAAGAACACTATGAATATTAGGGTTTTTCTCTGTAAATTATATAATTTTACTGTTTGATAATGATTATCTGTACAAAATAAAATACGGTAAGGGCTATTTATATTTACAGAATATTGGTAGTCAGTTGGATGATACCGGATATAAAAATAAAATACTTAATCATTAAGTATTAACAAAACTGATCCAATTCGGTATCGGTTATAGGATAATTATCAAAATCGGGATTTTTGTACATACAGTCTTGGTCTCAGCGCTTTGGTTATAGGAATTACGAGAAGATAATATAATAGTTTAATCAAAATATCCCGTTTCTTGAGAATACGGGTTTTATCGATTTACCGAAACGAATATTGTATCAAAAAATTTATGTCGGGAACCACACGGGTAAAACCGTACTCCGGATCGAAAGGAGTTTTTCCGAGACTTCTGGGGTGTAAAAACGTAAAAACGGTTGAGATTGGACGATTCCTGATTATACAAAATAATTTATAATTACTCAGAAAATTAATTTATTAAATCCATAAATCCTTTATAAAATCATATAACAACATATAAATTAGTAGAAAAATGTCAAAATTATCTATACTTTATTTTGGACATATAAAAATTAAAATTCTCAAGTTTTACCACATATAAACATCCAAACACATACACCAATTAACAGATAATTCACCAAAATTTACATAATAATCACATAATGATTATTTATTGATAAAGATAATTACATGATATAACCCAGATATTACATAATTCCTTCATTCCTAACGGGCCTAACCGGTATGGTGCCTTCAAAACTAGCGTCATCCCTGGGGCCAACTCAATAGCAGATTCAATCATTCTATCAAGTGGTAGTCTTGGAAGATCTTGTGGGAATACGTCTTCAAACTTGTTGACTACCAGTATATCCTGCAAATTGGGCACCTCCCTTTGGGTGTCCACCACATAGGCCAAGTAAGCCTCATTTCCTTCTTATAGCATCTTCTTGGCCTAGGCCATGGTCAAAAATTTACGTGTCTGTCTCTTTCATCTAAATAAGACTTCTTTCTTCCCTGGGATATTCAACTTAACTTTCTTCCCTTTACAGAGTATCTGAGTATCATTGCTAGATAGCCAGTCCATATCCAGAATTATGTCAAATTCCCCAAATTTAAAAGGAATCAGATCAACACTAAAAGATTGTTCACATATGCCTAACTCATAGGAGGGGTGAATCTGGTTATCAGGGATAACCTCATGGTTGAATATTTCTACTTGTAAGAGTTCTATCAAGGGTTTCGCTTTAAGTCTTAATTTATGTGCAAAGTCCCTCGATATAAAAGAGTTAGTTGCTCCCGAATTAAATAAAACATTTGCATTGATTGAATTTAGAGAAAGGGTACCTGCTATCATATCCGAGTCTTTCATAGCATCCTGAACTATCATGTTAAAAGTCCTTGCAGTGGTGGCTTATTGGAGGCAGCCCGGCTCGTCTATCTAAGAATCATTGCTAGATAGCCAGTCCATATCCAAAATTACGTCAAATTCCCCTAATTTAAAAGAAATCATATCAACACTAAAAGATTGTTCACATATGCCTAACTCGTAGGCGGGGTGAATCTGGTTAACAGGGATAACCTCATGGTTGGCTATTTCTACTGTAATAGTTCTATCAAGGGTTTCGCTTTAAGTCTTAATTTATGTGCAAAATCCCTCGATATAAAAGAGTTAGTTGCTCCCGAATTAAATAAAACATTTGCACTGATTGAATTCAGTGAAAGGGTACCTGCTATCACATCTGAGTCTTTAATAGCATCCTGAACTGTCATATTAAAAATCCTTGCAGTGGTGGCTTATTGGAGGCAGCCCGGCTCACTCCTGAAGCCGCCAGTTTGTTCATTGGGCATTTTCTCTTCATGTGGCACGGGCATCCACACTAATAACAGGTGGTGGTCGGGCTGGCACTTGGGGGTTGCAAAATACACTTGTTAGAATAGTGACCCTCTCGACCATACTTAAAGCATGGTACTAGCTTCCCTTTACACTCCTCAGAATGCATCATTGCACAAGTGTTACATGCTGGTAATGGGGGTCGAGATTGGTTGCAATATGATACTCCTAATTTCAGGCTGCTCTGGCTCACATTCACACTCACGGGTTGTCTAAACCCAGCACTCCTCCCTGGAAGTGACATTGCTCCTCGGTTAAACCTATTTGGGAGGTTCCCTCTTGTGGAACCTCCGCCCAAACTTATGCTCTTTCTCTTTATTCATTTTTTCTCTCTTTCCTTGTGCATCTGTTCACTTCCGGCTTCTGCAATTGTTGCCTTTTGCACCAGAGTGGCATAGTCCGTAAGTTCAAGTATTGCCACCCTATTCCATATCCACTGCTTCAACCCCTGTTGAAACCTCCTAGCTTTCTTTTCCTCGGTATTCACAAACTCCGGCATAAAACTTGACAACTCGATAAATTTAGCCTCGTACTCTGCTACAGATAAGTTATTCTACTTTATCTCTAAGAACTTGAGCTCCATCTGGTTCTTTATAAACCTCGGGAAATACTTCCCCAGAAACAATTGACTAAACCTCACCCGGGTTATGATAGCATCTGTCTCCATAGTTTTGCTTGGCCTCCCACCAGTAGTTGGCCGCTCCCTTCAGAAGGTAAGTATCAAATACAGTCTTCTGTGCCTCATTAATACTCAGAATCTTAAACAATTTCTCCATTTCCTTTATCCACGCTCTTTCCTCAACCAAGTCAGCTGATTCATGAAACTCAGGGGGCTTAAGAGACTTAAAAGCCCTGAAAGAGTTTACCATATTGTTGTTTCATTGAGGCGGTGGGTTCAGGCTGGTGTTCCAAGTTCTGCCTCAGTAGTTGCATGAACTGCCCCATGGGATCCATGCCTAGGTTCTCTACCTGTTGCTCAACCTCAGCTTCTCCTTCTTCGGCCTCTATTTCAAATTCCCCAACATCAAGTGTTTCCTTCTCTGTTCCATACTGGGAGTCATCCTGTTTAACATAATCCTCATCTTTCTCTTCACTGTTCTTGGTTTGTCCCATCATGGTAATGGCTCCCCTGATCCTCAAACCCAGGATTTGTCGTAGTTCCAATTCTTCTTAGCAGCATAATACTTATAATTTTTTGGAAAATTCAATGTTAGGGAACAATCATACACATAAGATTGTACCACACCCAGTTGCTACAATATGGAGAACGTATCTCTATGTTCTATATAAATATGACAGTTTTAGTAGCAAGAAGTGCAGAAAGTAATAAGGATAAAATAGTGATCTTATCACCAAAGAACTAAAATGAACTGAAAGAAAATAAATATATACATAATACGAGAAATACATAGTCCGATCTGGTCAAAAGTACAAGCGTGCTACAATCAGCTGCCCAAAAGTGAAATACACGAGTCTATCTGTCTAGTCAGAGAAAGGGATAACTATATACAAGTCAACTATATCAGAAAATTGGCACTTTACTATGTCCTCTAATAACTAGATGACTAGACTACTATATCATTGATCCTGAATCAATCACTGAGAGCTGGTCGACTCCTACACTATCTCCATCACATGACGGACAATGTAATCAACCTGCCTCCGGGACACTCTACCGTGCCTATCTCCATGAAGTCCTCGGATCCTCACGCAAGCCCATAAGTTCGATCCTGGTCAACTCTTTCCTCGCAGATCAAGGTATGACAGCTCTCGCCTCGGGAAGAGGTGCACGCCTTTGAGCTCTATCTGCCTCTAGCTCCCTCCTGGACTCATCTAACCTGGCCTCAGCAATGGCCAACCGTGAACTCAGTCTGTCCTGAACAAAGTCATGAACTAATAAGGACTGCCTATGTGCAGGGTCGAGGAGTGGGGAATTTGGATTTGGTAGGGGTACATCCTTAGTCTGCATGGGCTCTGGAGTAAGAGTCTCGGAGCCATCATCATAAGGAATCAAGGGTAGTGGTGGAGGGGTAGTGGCCCTGACCACAAGGAGAGGGGGTAGGTGGGTACCAGTGTACTCCACAATAGCATCAACCGGCTCATTGGCAGGGGTCTGAACATCCTTAGCAATGAGACCTCCTTCGATTCCTCATCATCAAAAATCTCAATAACAACTGGCTCGATCTCCTTCGAGGGGTCCTCCTCAGCATCCACAACAGCAAGTGGCTCAGTGTCCTCCATGAGACCCTCATCATCAGTCTCCTCATAAACAAGGGGCTCAATATCCTCCGAGGGGTCATCCTCCTCAACAACATCCTTATAAGGCTCAACCTGATCCTCAACACGTAACAATGCCTCATCGTGCTCCTGCTCATACATCTCTGGATCCTCAAACTCATGCTCCTACGCATTAAGCGTGCTAAGTTACTATCATGGTACTATATAAGAGTTCCCGTAAGGGTTTTAATAATTAGCGCTACTTTAAGTAGCCCGACTATGAACTTGGAAATAATTCTTATTATCTTTGTGAATTTATTATTACATCGTCGCATTACCTCTGAGGTTTATAATGCTTAGCTATGATACCAATTTTGTAACACCCCCAGATTCGGGGTCGGGAATCCGGGTTGTCACGTTCTTTTTTCCAATAATATCACTTAACATAAATTAAAATAAATAATGGCATGTTGTGACCCCACAATAACACACACTCCACAACATGATATAGTCACAAAGATGAAATTAAAATAAGTAAAAGTCATTGAAAACCATAGGTTAAAAGTTATTACAAACCCAAAATAATTACTTAATAAGTTTACAGTTCTTTTCCATTATCCAACACAAGTTATAAAACATAATTTGAATTCCTGAAAGCTGAATGCCTAAACTACAGATAGATCTACCTCTGCAGCAATGGAGCTAAGATATTATCGGGTAGACGCGCGATGCTTCCCACGCTCTTGCGCTGGGTCTGCTTGAGTCTGGCCATCCTTCCTAACTGTTGTTGTGTGATGAAGAAATAAAGCAAGAGTGAGCATTATAGCTCGAAAAATAATATATAGTTTAATCAGTAATGCAAGTATCTGAATCGATAACTTACGAAAAATCTATATCAAGTGTAAGATAATTACTTACCGGATATAATCTTAAAAGATGAAGTTACAAAATACTCCAATATACTTATACCTTTTTAGAAAAACTACTTGAACTACAATTGTTCAAAGTATAATAAGTTTTCAGAAGTTCATCATATAGAAGAAGCTACAAGATAAAACTTGTATATAATCAATCTTTGAAATATCATTTAAAGAAATGAAGTTATGAGATACTTCATTAAGTACCGATATATGTACACACACACACACATATATATAGGGGAATGATCAAATAGAATCTAAAATTAAAATATAAACTAGAAACTAATCTAAGCCATTAGATCAATCTAATCTAATGCCCCCCCCCCAAATCACAACACCCAACTAATCTACACCCTCCTACACACAATCTCAGCTTTTTCCCTACATTTTTATTTTATTTTTCTCGTCAAACGGTAATTTTTTTTATAAATCCAACTTCACTATATTTTTCTCCATCTCTCAACGATCGATTTGCATAGCATATGTGTTATATTTCGAAGTAATTTTTTTAAAAAAATTATATGGTTTCTAGTTTCTATTCTATATTGGTTTCTATTGATGTAGCCCCTACATATATCTCATACATTCCTTGAAAATCCTCTGTTATGAAAAGTATAAATAGAGTTGTAATACCCAATAATTTCGGAAGGAAGAAAACTTTGGCATAAACCCGATACCTTTCAGATCAGGAAAAGATATCAATCAATCACTTTCTCTACTAGTAGATGGATGAGTTCCTCACCGGTCATCACCCTGACCGCTATTAGGACCTTGTGATGGACCGTCACCCGGCCTTTTACGCGTTGATAGATTGTCACCCAACCTCTTACACTTTGATAGACCGTACCCCGGTCTGTCACCTATGCCGACGCATTTAGATGGACTTAATTCCTGAATGTTGGGCAAGCAATCAAAAACTCTTTTATCAAATCAGTAACTTCGTTGCGACAAAAATACCCCACGGAACTGGATCCCTTAGGTTTTGGGCGAGTATTTAAATCCCTCCACGAAAGGAAAGATTTAAGTTAAAAATGAATTTTGGGATCATATCTAACTTTAAAATTATTTTGAAGATATGAAAATAGTTTCGAAAACGTTTGGAGTAAGTATGATTTAATAAAATAAATCATTTCCAATATATTAGAAAAATATCTGAATATTATTATTTAAATAATATTCCCATAAAGAATAGTTTTTATAAAAATAAATGAAGTAGAAGTTTTAAAACTAATACTTGAAATGAATAATAATTAACAAAAGATATACTTATACAAAAGTAAAATCTTTATTTAAATAATCAAAAATAATGTTTAAATATTAATCAAAACTATTGAATAACCTTATTCGATTTAATAGTTATAGAAAACTATATTTATATATATATATAGATGTAGTATATACAAGGGGGCATCGCCTCCCGGTTGAGGAAAATATTCAATTTTGGGTCCCCTATATTAAGGGTATACGCAAATAGTGCATATCTCTAGCATATGTATTATGGAGTTTATAAACAATTGAATTGACAATGATACGCAAATATTATGCAGTTTATAAGCAATTGAATTGAATTGGCAATTGAATTGACAATGATATATATATATATATATTAAAGGGTTTCAAGAACATTAACGCAATGGAAACAATAATTAAAAACATGAAAAACCAGAATTTTAGAAACCTATCGTAGGATCCATGCGAAAAAAAGATATTTAATTCGTAGATCAGATTGTTTTACCTTAAGAAGCTTTACAAATTGGTTGAATAGTGGAGATCCAAAGATTGTTCAATCACCACGCATCCCGCTCTCGCAATCTACGCTCTATCGGTTTCCACACGAATGCTTCAACTCAAGGATTGGATGTGTACTAGCTAACACAAACTCGTTTCTTCTTGCTCTCTCCATCTTCTCTCTTGGTGGCTAGGGATTTAGTAAAAGTCATATCTTAAAAATCAGCCACAAGAGATATTATATAGAGAGTAGAAAAATTCCTATTTGTATAATAATTAAGTCATACTTAATTATTTAACAATTGAATTTCATAATTGATATTAGTAAATTCGAATATCATTATTTATCTAATTAACTAGTCATACTTAATTAATATTATAGATAATTCGAACTCTTTTAATTTAATTTAAATCCAATTTAAATTGAATAATCGCTCAAGCATTCTTTGTGTGTGACCCTACAGGTTATCATTACATTGGCAACGAATTTTAAATCTAATTTAAAATCATAAACAATGATCGGCATCTAGTAATACATAATTGTTACCCAAGTAATAATAATTGAATCGGTGATCGATTAAACCTTTCGTGAATAATGTACAACGTAATATAATCCCTTTAACCAAATATTACAGATTAAACTAGAGGCATGTAATGTATCATCCTCATCATAATTTAATCCAAGTTTCCTTGATCAATGAGTAGACTATCATATAAATCAACATTTGAGCGTGGCCACGCATTTCATAGTATATCTCACACAAGAGGCCAATAATATCACTCCTAAAATAGGAGGATTAAATCCCATCTAGATCATTCATATTTCTCATACGATTCATAATATACCCAATGTCCAGTTTTATCATTACCCGGTCAAGGATAACTTTTAATGGAATCAATGTATATTAATTCTCGTATAGAAATATTATGATTTCAGGTCTAAGGACCATTACATCATTATCACTGTGAGAATTACTTATGACACAACAAACATGTAAAATCTCACATCGGGTCTGTCCAGCACCATGTACATTTACATCTGCCTGTATTTTTTACTTTAGTATCAGTATACCTATGATCAATGAGATGTGATCATCACTCAACAAACACACCAGTCTTAATGCATTATTATTATCCTTTAATAATAATACTTGACTAGGGACTTTTAGGAATATTGATACTATTCTCATAATCTCATTTCTAAGTCACGTACTTAGAGATATAGAATTTATATCATATTCCAAGGACATTTATTAATCTAACATTTATATCACAGTAAATTAAGAATTAATAAATTATAAAAGGAATAATCGATAGAACATATATTAATAATCCAAATGTCTTAAACTAAAACATCATAGTGTTGTCTGTAGGGCACAAAAACTAACATATTTCAATATACTAAGATTTGCTAATAACAATCATGCACTTATCTTAAGATAATGCATATATATATCATCACAACAACAATTATATGGGTAAAAACTTGCCTGAGCGATCGGGGGTGGAAATAGGTCTGGTGTGATTCCAGTAACCTATAAACAACATATAAGCTAGAATTACTCCACATTCATTTAAGAAACTAAACTTTATCCATTTAGACCCTAACGTTCGCTTTTACGCTCAACGATTTACATTAGTCGCTCGCGTACCCTTGGCTCCACAATTTTTATAATATTAACCGTTAAACGTTTTACGAAGACTCTTTTGTGAGTACTTTACCAACTGCCTGGTCAACCTTACATAAATGTTTCGTATTTCTAAAAGGGCCTTAAAAGGTCTTCAAGTCATGCGAGGGGTAAGGGTTCGTTCGCGAAACGCCATCACTCAAAATGGTCATTTCTCATAAATCGTAAATCGGACCAAAGCGATCCACATATCAAAATGAAGCTTACGACATGATCTAGCTAAACATGGAAAAGATGCAGTTTGGTCACTGAGTTTTATGTTCTGAATTTTAGGAACAAACAGTTTAAAAGAAAATGGGCATTACGACGACTACGTTTACACGATTTCCAAATTTTACCAATCCAATCAATCATTTCACAACTTCAAGATCTTATTTAATCCTTACTAAACCAAGTCAAAAATTTCAAGATCAACCCATTTCTAGAATTGTCGTAGATCCATCAACAATAACCATTACAAATCAATCAAAACTAATTAATCATACATGGATCATGCTTCTCCTTACTAAATTAACCATAAAACTCATCAAAACTCAAAGTCAAAGCTAGTATTTTAGAAATTATACCTTCTTTGGAGTGCAAGAGTAGCTATTACGCCTTGAATGACCCTTGTATTTCCTTACTTTAGCTTAAACCATCCAAGAAAACAAGATCAAACAAATTAGTTCTTGGAAAAACATTATTTATCATCATTTTTGATAATTTCTTAGGAAATATTGGCGCGGAATTAAGGGCTCAAACTTGTAGAAAGTCTATATCTAATCATAAGGAAGTTTAGATAATTACCTTGTAATTGATCAAGAAGTGGAGCTTGAGTTTGGAATTTTTTTCTCCTTGGTTACATGAAGAAGCCGAGAGCATGAATGAAGAAAAGGAAGAAAGAAATGCTTCTAGTTTGCTTTGTTTATTTTTGTGGTGAATTAGGTTTGGTTAAGCTTAACATTGGCTTAATCAAGGTTAATTTACTTGTCTATAATTCAACCAAGCAAAAAATATCTACTACTTTGATGACATCATCTTCCCTATGTCACATTCTTGCCACTAGTCAACTTCCTATGGCTTAATGACATCACAATCCACTAACCTCCTTGTGTTAGGAATATGTTGTGTACTTGATGATAAGTTAAACAAAACACTTAGTAGATATTATTTAGTGTCATTGTAGCTTTCAACGGATGATCAATTCCATGTCCGTTGAAAGAGTAGGTTATGTAATAATAAGTTTAGTAGCACATTCCTGCATATTACAATGCTTTAGTGAACTAGATGTTACAGAATGTTTAAGTCATGTTGACTCCTAGTTTGATATGCAAGATAGGTTGGTTAATTGTAAATATTAGATGCCTTGTAATCTTGTATAAATGAAATGGAGTTAACTACCAAGAAAACAATCTCAACGGATGATTCACAAAGCTTCAACGGATGATCAACCAAAGATTCAACGGATAATTCAATGAAGCTTCAATGTATGTTCAAATTCAAAAGAGTAGTTGATAGTGACTTGATAGTCACATGCGTAATGTGGCAGCCCATAATCAGGTTTTAGAGAACAAAGAAGCATTTCCATTTCCATGCTTAATTGAAGATATTCAAAGATGCTGGATTGAGAAATGAAACAGCATGAAATTAGACTAGAAACATTTTATCTTATTTGTTTGTCTCTTTATTATGTAACTTGGTCATATATATAAACCATGTGTAGCAAGTTGAGAAATAACAAAGGAAGTAAGAAATTACCAGAGAAATAGAAAAAGCTACATATGTAAGGAATTTCTCTGTTCTTTGTAAGTTCAACTTGTAAGCAGCTGTGTGCAAAAATTGTATCACAGAGTTCTCAAATTAATCTGTTAAGAATTTCTCTATTCTTGAATTCTCAACTTGTAAGCAGCTGTGAACAATTTTGTTACACAAAGTTCTCATCCTAATATATATCTCTAGTGGAAAAGTTCAATCCACCAGAAAGTTTTTAAATACTTGTATTTGATTACTTTGTGTTTGCATTTCATCAATACTATCATTCCTGCACCATAGACAAATCAAACACATTTATATATTTATAGTAGAACTATTCTTAAAATTGAAAAAGTAGCCAGAATTACATACAACCCCCTTTCTGTAATTCTTTTTTAGATTAGGGAATAACAATTGGTATCAAAGCAAGCTCTTGAAGAACCAATAGTTTAAAGATCACAACAACTAACAAGATGAGCAGAAAAGATGCTGGAGTAAAGATTCTATTTCTGGACAAAGACAACTACCACCATTGAAAGGTGAAGATGCACATGCATCTCCTACCTCAAGATGAAGCATATGTGGACTGCATTGAGAAAGGTCCACATGTCCCTATGAGAGCTGCTATAGGAAATGAAGCATATGTCCCAAAGCCTAGAGCAGAATGGTCTGATACAGATATTGAACAAGTTCATAAGGATAAAAAGGCCATGGAAATTTGTTTAATGGTGTTGATGGTGACATGTTTGACAACATCATAAATTGCAAAACTGCTAAGGATGTCTGGGACATAATTCAAGTTATATGTGATGGGACTGAGCAGGTAAGGGAAAACAAAATGCAACTCTTGATTTAACAATATGAGCATTTTCATAGTGAAGAAAGTGAGTCACTCACTGATATATTCAGTAGATTTCAAAAGCTACTAAATGCTCTAAAATTGTATGGAAGAGTCTATCAAACAAAGGACTCAAACCTCAAATTTCTTAGATCTCTACCAATGGAATGGAAACCTATGACGGTCTCACTAAGAAACTCTCAAGACTACAAGGAATATACCTTGGACAGACTGATTCTAAAAACCTATGAGCTTGAAATAGAGCAAGATGAGAAGCTGGAGAAAGGAAGAAAGAAGGGAGGATCCATTACATTAGTTGTTGAGCAAGAAAAGGAGAAGGAGACAAAGGTTGAAGCTGTTGAATCTGCACCAAACCCCAGAGTTTATGAAGGCAAAGAAAAAGGGCTAGTAGCTGAACATGAAGACCATCTCAGTCAAGATGACATGAAAGACATAGATGAGCATATGGCTTTTCTATCCAGGAGATTTTCCAAGCTCAAATTCAAGAAGAATTTTGGAGCAGCCAAGTCAAACAGAAACATGGTTGATAAGTCTAAATTCAAATGTTTCAAGTGTGGTTTGGAAGGTCATTTTTCTAGTGAATGCAGAAAGTCTGATTCTGGTAAAAAGAAGTTTGAGCCTGTTGATTACAAATAGAAATATTTTGAGCTGCTCAAACAAAAGGAAAGGGCTTTCATCATAAAGTAAAATGATTGGGCTGCAGATGGACTAGAAGAGGATGATGATACAAGCTATGTTAATCTAGCACTTATGTCCAAGTCAGATGAAACTGAAGTAAGTTCATCAAGTAATCAGGGAACAGAAAGAATCTTTGGTATTTGGATAGTGGGTGCTCAAGGCACATGACTGGAGATTTTACCCTGTTTATTGAGTTCAAGAGGAGAGCTGACCCAAGTATCACTTTTGGAGATGACAGCAAGGGTAATACTGTGGGATATGGCTTGATTTCAAAGGATAATGTCATCATTGAGGAAGTTGCCCTAGTGGATGGATTCAAGCATAATTTGTTGAGTATCAGCCAGCTTTGTGATAAGGGCAACTCAGTAACATTTAATTCTGAAGTCTATGTTGTGACAAACAAGAGAATCAACAAAGTGGTTTTCACTGGAGTGATAAAAGAAAATGTATTTAGGTTACTTCAACTCATCAAATACAGAATTCGTCACTTGTCTATTTAGCAAGACAAGTTAAGATGAAAGTTGGCTATGGCACAAGAAGCTGTTCCACCTTAACTTCAAGACTATGAATGAGTTAGTCATGAAAGATTTGGTAAGAGTTATTCCTCAACTGGAATTCTCAAATGATGGACTGTATGATGCATGTCAGAAAAGGAAAGCAGATCAGGGCATCATTCAGAAAGAAGCTTAATTCAACAATTGAAGAACCTTTGTAAATACTACACATGGACTTATTGGGACCAGTCAATGTATTATCTATTTCAAGGAAAAGATACTGCCTAGTAATTGTGGATGATTTCTCAAAGTTCTCTTGGGTATATTTTCTCAAACTGATTTCAAAGTAAAGGATTAAGAGTGATAATGAAACTGAGTTTAAGAATTCTGTGATGAGATCATTTTGTGAAGAGAATGGGATCATGCATGAATTTTTAGCAACAAGAACTCCACAACAAAATGGAGTGGTGGAAAGAAAGAACAAATCTCTCATTGAAGATGCAAGAACAATGCTGGAAGAATCAAAGTTACCAACATATTTTTGGGCAGAAGCTGTAAATACTGCATTCTATACTCATAATATTTCTTTGATTAATCAAGCAAAATGCATGACACCCTACATATTGTTCAAGAACAGGAAGCCAACATTAAACTTGCTTCATGTCTTTGGCTGTAAATGATATATCTTAAGGAATCAAACTGATCAACATGGGAAGTTTGATGCCAAAGCAGATGAAGGCATTTTTGTTGGATATGCAGTTGGAAAAGCATATAGAGTCTACAATCTCAGAACCAACATTGTTATGGAATCTGTACATGTTGTGTTTGATGATAAAAAGATTGAAGGACTACAAGATGAAAATTTCCATGAAAGCCTCAAATTTGACAGTATTAAGATGATTTATGAAGATAGTGATGATGAAAGTGATCAATAACCAATATCTAAGGATAATGCAAAAAAGTCTATAACTAATGAAGCACATAATTCAACATCCGTCGAAAGATCAAGTGCATCATCCATTGAAATATAATCTGTATCATCCGTCGAAAGGCAAAGAACAACATCCGTTGATCCATCAATAGGAGTTGAAAGCCAAGTCAGATCACAATCAGAAAGAACCCCAACTTCAAGTCAAAGATCCACAAACTCAGGGGGGAGTTTCTTCTAATCAAAACTCTGTCACACATCAAGACAACAATAAGGCCTCTTCATCTAGAGCTAATCTACCACAACAGAGAAAATGGACTAAAGATCACCCATTTGAACTAATCATTGGTGATGCATCTTCAAGAGTGCAAACAAGAAAAGCAACTCAAGAGGAATGTCTATATAGCAGCTTTCTATCTCAGGAAGAACCTAAAAAGGTAGAAAAAGCTGTGTTGGATCCTGAATGGGTTCTAGCTATGCAGGAGGAGCTAAACCAATTTGAAAGGAATAAAGTTTGGAAGCTTATACCCAAGCCTAAAGGAAAGAATCCTATTGACACCAAGTGGGTATTCAGAAACAAGATGGATGAAAATGGTATAGTGGTAAGGAACAAAGCTAGATTGGTTACTAAGGGCTACTGTCAAAAAGAAGGAATTGACTTTGATGAAACCTTTGCTCCTTTTGCAAGACTTGAAGCCATCAGAATTTTCCTGGCCTATTCAGCCCGTGCCAATTTCAAGGTCTATCAAATGGATGTCAAAAGTGCCTTTTTGAATGGAGATTTGGAGGAGGAAGTCTATGTCAATCAGCCTCCTGGCTTTGAAGATCCAAATTTTCCAAAATATATCTACTCTCTTTTGAAAGCACTTTATGGATTGAAACAAGCACCTAGAGCCTGGTATGATACTTTGTCAAAATTTCTCTTAGAAAATCAGTTCACAAGAGGTAATATTGATAAAACTTTATTCTTTAGAAATGTTAATGGCTCTAGTATACTTGTTCAAATTTATTAGATGATATTATATTTTGCTCTACAGATGAAAAACTTTACAAAAAGTTTGTCAAATTGATGCAAAGTAAATATAAAATGAGCATGATGGGAGAACTAACTTACTTTCTTGGTTTACAAGTTAAGCAAGTTAGTGATGGAATATTCATTAGTCAAACAAAATATATTTATGATCTTTTAAAGAAGTTTGACTTAATGGATTGCACATCTGCAAAAAATCCCATGACCACTGCAACTAAACTTGAAGTAAACACTACTGAAAAGTTTGTGGATATTTCAGGCTATAGAGGCATGGTTGGCTCATATTTATATTTAACAGCAAGTAGACCAGATATAATATTTGCTACTTGTCTTTGTGCTAGATTTCAGGCTGATCCTAGAATATCTCATTTAATACCTATTAAAAGAATTTTCAGATATCTCAAAAGAACACCAAAACTTGGCATTTGGTATCCTAGAGATTCTGGTTTTGATTTATCTGGTTATTTAGATGCAGATTATGCAGCTTGTAAAATTTATAGAAAAAGTACAATATGAACCTGTCAATTTCTAGGAAAGAAGCTAGTATCCCGGTTCAGTAAAAAGCAAAATTCAGTTTCTACTTTTACAGCTGAAGTTGAATATATTGCTGCTGGTAGTTGTTGTGCACAGATTTTAAGGATGAAAAATCAACTGTTGGACTATGGTCTATAGGTGAATAAGATTCCTATTTTCTTTGATAACACAAGCGCCATTGAAATTACTGAAAATCCAGTACAGCATTCAAGGACCAAGCATATTGACATCAAGTACAATTTTATTAGAGAGCATGTTATGAATGGTACTGTGGAACTTCATTTTGTTCCGAGTGAGAAGCAACTTGCAGACACCTTTACCAAGCCACTTGATGAATCCACCTTTACGAGGTTGGTTAGTGAGTTACGTATGCTAAATTACTCTTAGTCTATTTTGATGTCTAAGCAAATTCAAATGCAGCCAGAGTAAAATTTGATACTTACTATTAAAGATGAAATTTTGGCTAAGTCAGAATTTACAGCTCGACGGATGTTCATTATCTGTTGAAAATAAACATCCGTTGAATCTCATTATTTGTTGAGGTATCAAACATTACTCTGGGTACTTTTATCCTTATCCATCAAATTGCACTCAATTTCAGCCGTTAATTCTTAGCTTTATCCATCGAATTTACTTACAACCTTTATGTATATGCCAACGGATAATTTTAGAATTCCAACAGTTTTCTTTATATTTACACGGCTATTTTGGGCTAATTTGATTAGTTACTTTATTTTACTTTTCACTTTTTGACAGTCTATTTATGAGTAAGTATAAAAGCTAATTTCAATTCTTATTTTAACTTTTATCTTTCTCAATAAATTACTCTAACTCTCTTCTTCTCCAAAAGCAAAAACCCCCATTCTGCAATTCCTTTCAAATCATAGAAATGGCACCAGTAATCAAAATCATGTTTTAAACCGGGTATGTATATGAAAAGAACAACTTCGTCACTTTGGTTAACAAGCAGATTCCTGCATCTGAAGATTATCACAAAATGATGGACTTCATTCTAAACTGCAAACTAAGTTATGCCATGCTCGAGTCTCCAATCATCTACTGTGAAGTTGTTGAGGAGATTTGGTATACTGCTGTGTTCAACTCCAAGGATAAAACCATTACCTTCACTCTCAAATGTAAGGAACACTGTATTAACTGTGATGCTATTGAAAAATGCTTTAAATTGCTTGAAAATAACACTCTTTCTCCACACACAGACACTGATGTGAGTAACATGCTTATTTCTATGGGTTATTGTTAAGTCCCAATATGTTTGTAGAAGGGGGGTTTGAATACAAACTATACCGTTTAATCGAATTTAATGCGGAATAAAAAATTGAAACAAAATTTAAGTTAAATAAAACTATTATTAAACTTGAAAGGTGTTACAACAACGGTATCGTTTACAAGGGATTAATCTCAAATAAATTATCACAAATCTAGAATAAATTCGAGATGAACTTTTTCTATTTTTGCAATAAAAAGATCAAATGCTAAAAGCAATTTGAAATTAAGTTCTAGGGATTTTGATCCGCTAGATAGTTACACAAGAACAAGATAATGATTTCTAGTGGTTTGGATTTAACTTTAAAAGCTAGAAATATATGATCTTGAATTGCAATTTGAGAGATGAGATGTTTTGTTCTGCGGCTGCTGTGTTCTGTTCTTGAGTGATTGAATGTCTTAAATGTCTTCTGCTGCTTCTGTCTTTTATAATTCAATCAACAAAATCCACTTGAACTGGCATGACTATCTGAGAATTGTCATGACTTTCGGTGAGACAATCTTTTGAACTAGCAAGACAATCGGTATGACAATTGCTTGAACTAGTATGACAATCGGTGAGACAATTGTTTGAACTGTCAAGACAATCCCATAGCTAGTAGAACTTTCGGTATGACAATCAATTTGAACTAGCATGACTTTCGGTATGACAATCTGATTCTCATACCAGTTCAATTGATTGTTATTCTGAATTAATATTGAATATAAATTCAAAATCAATTCTGAAAATTCATAATATTAATTCAGAATTAATTAATCAATTAATTCAATTAATAAATAAATTAATCTTTGCAGATATAATTTATTTTCTTAATTAAACTATATGACTTAATTAATTAATAGAGAATTAATACTACTCTTCAACAACAACCATTCTTTTGAAAATCTTCTGAAAATCACTGTCAATTATGAATCAATTCCACCACTTCAATGTTGACACTCGATGTACTGTCTGGTTCATGAGTGACTAACTTTCGTGACGTTTCTTCATGTCTTGACTTTGATAACTTGATTTTCTTCAGATTAAATCCCTGTAATTATCTGATACCCTGACAAGATCTCAGTCACTTGATTAAATCCATAATCTTGATTTATATCACTGAGGCTTGATCAATTTCTTGAACTTCTTCCAGTGAAGTAATTCCTCAAGTCTGTAGATGAACATTGTTTCTGAATCCTTTGACATATGTTACTTTGAGAGATCTCTTTGACGGTAAATCCACTATTTACTTGTTACATTCTTATTTGAGTTGAGTTAAATCCTCGAATAAACAAATAGGCTATAACATATGCCTTTCATTTATGCTTTTACTGCCATCAAGTTAGGTGAGATTAGGAGACTAGGCTTTAGCAAAGAATGGAGCTTTCTATGTGATTACTTTATCAAGGTGTTTTCTGGTAAAGTTAGCAATTTCGATGTTGTAACCTACTCACTTGTTAACATGCTTTATATGTTGCTTAGTGATAAATACCATAACTTTAGTGAGTATGTCCTGTATGAATTAGGGTATAAGCTAGGAGACATTAAGAAAAGGTCTAAAAACATATATTATGCTAGATTCTTTATGTTACTAGCTAATTTTGTTTCTGAAGATCTTATCATTGAGAATCCAACCAACAAGCTAGTTTGTTGGGTCCAAGAGAGAAAAATTATTGTTGATCTTAATAGGGCCAATCACCATGAGGATGTTCCCCTCATTTACATGCCAATTATGGAGCAGCCTCAGATAAGTGAGGTGAACACTTCTGTATCTACTACTTCTCTACCACCAATTTCTTTGCAGACAACTGTGGTTATGGCATCTGTGACAGTGACCAAACAGGTGCCTACCCAAGCCACAAAACCAAGAATTTCTAAATCCAAGTCAAAGAAAGCCCCCTCTAGTTCCTCTCAAAATGAGCTAGTTGTAATATCCACTAAGAACCGAGAGCGGAGTGTGAATGGAATTAATTTTGGTGAGGGACACGGTGAACATCAAAGAAGCCCTAAGAATAAGGATGGGGAGGTGCGTGTGTCCAAACCTAGCCACACTGCAGTTTCCCAACAAACTGTAGTGATTAATAAGGATAAAAGCTCATTACTAGTTTCATCCTCCCAAAAGGATGTTACTATTGAAACAAGCTCTTAACCAAGAGCACAGGTCAAGAGGGTTAGGGACACACACTCATCCCAAACTTACACACGAAAGAAGAAATCTAAAACCCTTGGGGATAGACAGGGTGCACACACTGTGCAAACTATAACGACTCGTATATTTTGTATTATTTAAAAGTGTAATTATTGAATAATTAATTAAATATTCTCTACTATATATGTGTGATTTATTGGTGTTTAGGGTTGAATTGTGTAATTAATTATTGAGTTGTACTATTTTGTTTCACTTTTAAAAGTGATTTTATTGCAGTTTTATTTACATAAATATTTGGATTGTCTCTAAAATTGGTTTTATAATTTTATAATTTCAATAATTATTTTTAGGATTTTATAAAATTGAGAAATCAATATTTCACTAATCATTTATCTTTAAATGATTTTCTGATTACATTTATTTGTAAAATCTGTATTTAATTCTAGAATTTTTCAAAAATTACGAAACTCATATTTTATTATGTTTATAATATTCTGAGAATTTTAAAATTATTTTGGAAATTTTTTGGATTAATTTCACCCGCGCGTTGATTTGTTTAATTGTTAAAATATAAATTGCGTTTCGGAAATGGCTTTAAAATTATGAAATTTACATTTTAATTAACTTCGGTGTGACGGGCCCACACTACCAATTAGCAGAAATATGCATAATATAGATTAAACAATAAAGTACTACAAAAGATAGAATATTAAAGCTACAACCCTTAACCACAATCCCCTAATCCACAGGAATGAGTTTGAACAACATCTAACATCTTTATTATTACAGACGAAAAATATCTTAAGCGAAATTACTACCAAATTTTAAACGCAAGGTTTATAACACTTAGGGAACTACTAGTTCCCTTAAGTCTTACGCGCGGTTTGCTTGAAATGAACCATCTTCGGGTTTCGCTGAAGGGATAACATCAATAACAATGTTAATGAGCAAAACACTCAGCAAGTGAATAACAATGCATCATATACTCAATAAAACGATAACAGAAAATAATGAACAATATGAAATCTCAAATAAAAGATCAAGTTTCTAATAAGTGAATGGAATTGGAAATCTCACAGCGCTATGAGCAATGAGGGGTGATTCGCCCAAATCAAAGCTCCGAACCACATTACAAGTGATTCACAACTATTAAGGATCCTTGGCACACATTGGCCATATAAAACCACCAGGCTCCCTGCTACTGAGGTTTTAACGGTGAATGGCGCCACAGACTTATTAGAACATACCATCCAATTCCTTTTAATAATTTATTTTAATTTCAAAAGGTTCTTGATCAAGGATAAGATAACAAGGGTTGGTATTGTCAAAGTTCAAATGAAAGGATATTATTAGTGTTTGGGTTTCCAAAAGAAATAATTCTAATTTATGAGGATGTTAGGATTCGCTTGATATATTAAGGAACTATTATAGGGTATTCGCATGGGTACGAGGTAATATATGATGAAAAGGGATCAATTCAAGTATGAAGGCGATTAACTAATCCAAGATACAATCATTAGGTGATGTGAGGGACTGTTTAATTTGATTAAAACTGTGGTCATGCATACACAGGGTATTTAATCACAAGAACATAATTATAAAGGTAAGTTGAGAGTTCACTTGCCTAGACTACGCTTACTGAGTACTTGAATGGAATCGTCTATGGGCTCATTTCCTGGCCTCGTACTCGAACCTATAATAAATAGTATCCTCGTTACGACTCTTGCTAACTACCCTTTCGCGTATACTATAAATATATATACATATATATACACACTTAAACACAAATAATTTCAAGTAATATATGTTTCACATATTCCACATAACACTTAGCAAGAAATGACATGGCAATAGTACACTTAGATTTTACTACTCTAATCACCCAAGCAATTATCCATTTAACAAATAACTATCAAGACTAATACACATAATCCTCCTTTACAGACCTCAACTCAACCTAAATTTAGTAAGTCACACTTGTGCCACGCCTCACATGACTCACAATTACAATGCACCATACTTAACTTACCCGAATGCACACCTTGGCACCAATTGTATGCCTTGACAAAAATATGAATTTCTACCTTGGGCCTTTTCTATAATCTGACTCCTATGAATTCTTATGACTTTAATCTAACTTTAGCAATTGATTTGGTATCAAGGCCTCACTTAAAAGACACACAAATGCAATGCACTTCTCTAAAGCTTCCAAAGGCCACTCTAATGGTGACTCTCGAGTGTTTTGGTGGAAATAAGGTATCTCCACCTTGGACCTTTATTCCAAACCAACTCTTAACGGTTATTAAGACTCTAAACTGACTTTCAAAGTTGGAATGACTCAAAGGCCTCACTCAGGCCTCCCTAGGCCTCAAGTGGAAGTTGACACGAACTGTTTCCCCTGAATACCACACTGCCCTGATTTTACCAACTTAAAACTCATTTATCTAGTTCAATTACTGGTTTTAATGACTTGTTAAGCTTCCTAAGACTTCATTCTATCTATTTAGACCAAGGCCCCATGAAGGCCTAACCTATGACATGATAATAATCAACCAAAAGTCAAGTTTACTCAAATCTGCCTTGTTTCGAGCTGCTCTCGGATTTGTGTGTGTGTGCCTAACCAAATGCAAGTTTTTATTCAATCTAAAGCTACTGGACTCAAGTATGAACCAAGTACCAACTAACTTGAGCTCACTCCTACCAAGGCCTTGCTAAAACTCACCTAAAATGACCTAAACTTCTAGTACAAAAATCTGCCCTGCTATAACCAATGTGACTCCTTCCACCTTACTCCCTACTTCTCATCAAAACCAAATAACAATCGACAACCAACCAAGGCAAGTCTTAACATACACTAGCACCTACGGATTAACAACATATAAGGTTCATTTACAATTTATTTAGCATGAATATCACTTATAAAAACAAGCAAAGTAACACATCACAAGACAAATCATCACTTAGCATTTTTAAGCAAGAATTCGAAGTAAACATGCATGGTAACTTCATGACACCTACTGAACTTAAGCTCATACCATTATATATAATCTAAAATAGCATTATATCAAAGGAAACATGGCATATAACTCACAAAAATCAACTATCAAGAGGTTAAAAGAACAACTATAATAGCAATATCATGTCTTCGCATTTCTAAGAAAAAATCCGAACTATAAATTAAAAATAATCACTTGATATCTACTGAATATAATCAATTAGCATCACGGAGTACTTTATCTAGCATTTTATAACCAAACCCATAGAGAGAGAGAGAGAGAGAGGAAAAAGAGAGTGAGAGAGAGAGAGAGAGAAAAGAGACGGTGAAGAGAAAGAAAGAAAAGGGGAAAGAGGAGGGATTATAAATAGAACATTTTAGGGGCAAAGTGGTAAATAACAAAATCCCTTCATGCTCTTTTTCTATTTTTGATTTACAAACTAATTAAAATAACGTAATTTCTCTCCATATAATTCACAACTAACTTAGCTTTCATTTTTATAAAAATAAAACACAAAACTAGCTATTTTCTTATATTTTTAAATAAATTATTGCACAAATAGATTATTGCATATGGATTTTACAAATAAATTAAAATAATAGATGTAAACTTCATAAAATCATTTAAAATATCAAAATATCAAAATAAATCCAACTTCTATTTTTAAAAAGTCTCTTGGACTATTTTAAAGACAATAAACAAATCTCGCACCTCGATCATATTTCTATAATTTTATAAAAATGTTTAAAGATCAATAAAATTCTTATAAATCCTTTTAAAATTTTTAAATTACACAAATCTCAAATTTGAACATGCACAGATTAATCATCATGCAAATACCCAATATCATCAAATATATTTCACATTCATGTTCTTAAACACTTTTAACCCCTTTTTATTACGGGTCTTGTTCAACTTGACGGCCCGACGACACAGCTTAATTCCTTAACTGACTCATCAAACTGGAACGAGTTACTTTACGTTCCCAGTTTCTATTATACAATAACGACAAGTAAACCACATAATTATTTGACCCCTTGTTAATTCACATAATTCCACATAAACCATAATTATAGAAGCAACAATAAGGAAGAGAAGGAAATAATGAACATGTTGCTGATACTATGAATGATGAGAAACCAAGCACTAAGAACAATGATGTTCATAACCGAGAAACACAGGGTGAGGATTTTGTTGACAATGGTGATATGAATCACTATATATTGGGCACTTTCTTGGGCTGCAAAGTTGTTATGGATGAAGACCAAGTTCTAGAGAAAGCACATGCTAGTACTCTTGAAAATGAGGATGATCTTGAAAACTTTGACACTGGAGCCACTACTGAGATCTTAGAATCTGTAAGTACATACCTCCACGAACCTCAATCACAGGGATCGAAGGAGACACAACAGCCACAGCCCTTGCAGCAGCCACAATACTCACAACAGCCAGTCTTGGAGTTAGAGAAGCAGTTGACTCTTGTAGAGGCTCCCCAACCTCTTCAAAATTATAATTCTTTCCAGGAACTTCAAAATTGGGAAGAAGAAATTATGCCTCACCAGTCACCAAGTTCTAGCAATAAAAGAAATTATAAGTCTACAAGGGCTCCCTTGGCTTTAGTCAAGACTCACATGGTTGTTATTGGTCTCAGTGCTGCTAATACAACTAACAAGATCACTAAGGTTCCTACACATAATTCTGATGGTTTCGACAGAGTGTCAAAGAAAAAAGGTGCCAGGTTGACTGGGTTCCCAAAAAGCAATTCTCATAGTCATCAATGAATCTGGCCTCCTGGAATGCCAGGGGACTCAATAAGAACCCCCACCAAAGGAAAGTAGTCAATTTTATTTCTAGTAATAATTGAACTTTGATATGGTATATTAAAACCAAAGTTAAAATGGTCAATTATGTGCCTATCTCAAAGAAAATTAATAGACAATGTGACTAGATTTTTAACTATGAGCACCATGATAATGGTCATTCATGGATTGGATGGGACCTAATTATTTGCATATGCTAACAAAAGTCTACTCAATAGGTAACTTGTTTAGTCACTTTTATAGGAAAATAATTGCATTTTCTAGTCACTTTTTTGGATGCCTTCAACAGGCCCCACTAGAGCCTCTTTTGGAAGGAATTTTGTGACATTGGCTCATCCAATGACCTTCCTTGGAGTGTTACTAGTATTGATGAGATCAATGGAGGAAATGAGTATTGGAATCCTGATATGCAAGAGTTCAAGGACTATAATTAAAATGCTAGGCTAAGTCATTTGCCTATTGTTGGCCCTCTCTTCACCTGGACTAACAAAATACCTAGAAATCCAATTTTGAAGCGCCTCGATCGAGTGCTTGGATAAAAAGTTGATTTACTGCTTTTTCTAAGAATGTGGCTCTAGTTAAACCTAAAGCTATCATAGATTATCACCATCACCTCAGTATTGTGCCTATGGAGCTTGAGAAGTTCTACAAACTTTCTAGTACTTTAACTTCATGAATAATATTCATGGCTTTCAAGCCACAGTTTCTAAGGCTTGGAATACTTTTTGCTATGGTAACCCTATGACAGTCTTCTGCAAGAAGTTTAAGAGTGTCAAGTCTGAACTTGTTAAGTTCAACAAAGTTCATGGTAACTTACACTCTAATGTGCATACGCCTAGAGCTAACTTACGCTCTTAGTTTTTACGGAGGAAGAAATCTTTTCCAGGAACAACTTGTTCCAGGAACTCAAGACATGCAATTACTATATAACCACTATCAATTTTGGTTATTAAGTCATAATATATCGCATAGACTTCGTAAAGGTTCCTTCTAAAATTTAGCAATTTTTGGAATAACATCCATACGACGAAATATTTGTGACGAAATATTTTTAGTTGTACTAGTCAAACTGACGCTTGACTGTTAAAATTGCAAATCAAATAAAACTATTTTGATATGAAATTTTGGTTACATCACTAATATATATATATATATATATATATATATATATATATATATATATTAACATCCATAAGGTTGGATTGTTGAAAAATATTTTTAAAATAATCGAAATACTAATTCAGGATTCAACACGAGTTAGCTGTATTAGTCAAACTGATGCTTCACTGTTAAAATGTCAAACCAAATAAAATTATTTTGATATAAAATTTTGGTTATATCACTAATACATATATCTATGGAAATCCATATGGTTGGATCATTAAAAAAAAATTTAAAAATAATCGAAACACTAATTCAGGACTAAACACTAGTTAGTTGTACTAGTCTAACTGATGCTTAACGGTTAAAATGTCAAATCAAATAAAATTAGTTTGATATAAAACTTTGGTTATATCACTAATATATATATACATTCATATGGTTAGATTGATGAAAAATATTTTTAAAATAATCGAAACACAAATTCAGGACTAAACGCTAGTTAGTTGTAATAGTCAAACTGAAGTTTGACTGTTAAAATGGCAAACCAAATAAAATTATGTTGATATGAAACTTTGGTTATATCACTAATATATATATATATATATATATATATATATATATATATATATTGACATCGATACAATTATATTGATGAAAAGTATTTTTAAAATAATCGAAACACAAATTAAAGACTAAACGCTAGTTAGTTGTACTAGTCAAACTGAAGTTTGACTATTAAAATGGAAAACTAAATAAAATTATTTTGATATGAAACATTGGTTATATCACTAATATATATATTTATTGACATCCATATGGTTAGATCGATGAAAATTATTTTTCAAAATAATCGAAAAACAAGTTCAGGACTAAACACTAATTAGCTATACTAGTCAAACTGAAGTTAGACTGTTAAAATGGCAAACCAAATGAAATTATTTTGATATGAAACTTTGGTTATATCACTAATATATATATATTTATTGACATCTATATGGTTAGATCGATGACAAATATTTTTCAAAATAATCGAAAAATAAATTCAGGACTAAACGCTAGTTAGCTGTAATAGTCAAACTGAAGTTTGACTGTTAAAATGGCAAACTAAATAAAATTATGTTGATATAAAACTTTTGGTTATATCATTAATATATATATTTATTGACATCCATACGGTTAGATCGATGAAAAATATTTTTAAAATAATCAAAACATAAATTCAGGATTAAACGCTAGTTAGTTGTACTAGTCAAACTGAAGTTTGACTGTTAAAATGGCAAAGCAAATAAAATTATTTTGATATGAAACTTTGGTTATATCAACTATTTTGAATGTTTAAATTCTAATTCTTTTTACAAAATCAAACATAGGGGTTCAGATCATAACCATTAAATGTTCCTCAGATTTAGTATAAATTTTGATTGATCCGGCCATACAAATGTTAAAATAAAATATCATTTACTAAACTTCAAGTATTTTTAATCAATAGACCTTGATTATTTTAACAAGGTCTAATTATATACTACATTAATATGTCATTTAGGGGGTTTAATAAATATTTATTTTGATATAATAAATATATATATGTCAATAAATAACTAATATAATCATAATAAAATATTAAATATAATTTAATATAATACTACATCAATTTTTTACTCTGATTAATCTCCGATTTTTAATTAATCCCAAATCGATAACTCGATCGATTTACCCCAATTTCTGACTTTTACAATATTGGATATTAATGAAAATTTATCATTGCCTATAATAAAATTAAAAAAACAATGAAATTTATATATACATGGTTTAGTAATGACGGGAGGCTAATCCCACGCTTACCTTAAGCCACTTGTAACATTTTGGTTGGACCTAACTATGGCACACGGATTGTGCTAGTTCAAGTGAATTTACAGTTGTTGATTGTAATTGGTAAACTAATCATCACTGTCGAAATTCCTTGACATTCAGCTTCATTTGTTCTTCTTCTCTAATGTTTCTACTGTTCTTCTTCAACTTTTTCTAAAACTAATCTCACATGTTCTCGACTGTTTCTCTCTTCATATATTCGATCCCGCACAACTCTATCCCCTTCCTCCCAAATCTTTTTTTTACTAAAAATATATCAAAAGCCCCAATGAACGAGGTGATGACCGTCGCCGATGCGACGTTGTCTAGCACCTTAACCTCTTCTTCCCTATAACATCCCTCTTCTCTCCGTATTTCTCTCCTGCGCAATTGCTCAGTTCCTCAAGCTCTTCACCACCTGGTTCGGTTCGAATCACGGAGGCAGCAACACAAGAATCAGATTAAAATTTTACCAGAAAGCAGTTAAAGCTAGAGATGGCCAGTTTAAAATTAACACAAATGGAGCAAAGCAAGTAGGAAAGCAGCTAGACTTCAGGCAGCTAGAGATGCTAAACCAGTTAAAGCTGAAATAATGGAGGTAGATGAAGATGGTATGTTGATCGAGGATTTAGCTTTTAACTTGGCTGTCAGTGATGGTGAAATTCTTGGGTTTCTATACTCAAAGGGGATTAAACCTGATGGGGTGCAAACTCTTGTAAAGACATCGTGAAAATGGTGTGCAAAGAGTATGACGTGGAAGTGATTGATGCTGCTCCTTTTAAAGTTGAGGATATGGAAAAAAAGAAGGAAATTTTTGATAAAGAAGACCTTAACAAATTAGAAGATAGACTTCAGGCTGGAAAGCAGTTAAAGCTAGCTGATATTAAACATTTAATTTGATTGAGACATGGCCAGTTTGTGTTAATTTATTTTGATTTAGTCGATGATATGATATTGTGATGGTTAATAGTATACAATTAATTGGGGAGGAAAAAAGAGTTGGAATATGCTCATTTGAACTTGTTATGGTTTTGCGGAGTTTTCCAGAAACCGGAATCTGGGAAGCTCACCGGAATCTAACTTACGGCTCATTTTTTTGTCATAAAATTATGTTTTATCTTATTAAAAGTGGGTCCCGTAAAGTAATATCCGACATTTTTTCCGTCTTAAGTATAAAACTTATGACGTTATTTTTTGTCGTATTTTGGCATCTTATTAAGTATGTGGGCCCCTACTTTCTAAATTGCGACGTAATTTTATCTTGTGACGGAAAAATGAACTTACTGCTCGACCAAAAATGACGATTTTTTTCCGTCGTAAATGGCTCAATGACGACGATTTCAGTTCAAAAAAACCGCGTAAATGGCTAGATTTGTTGTAGTGTAACTTCAAAGCGAACCTTTATTTCTCAGCCATTTCGACTTATAGACTTGCAACAAAATACACCATAAAATCGATTACAACATAAATCGATAATAAATAAGAGGATTAGACGAAGTAATTGAAGTCGATAATCATACATGCACAAATATATGTATAGAACTTATATATCAATGTAGATTACAAGAGATATATGATTGAGATTGAGAGTTGAGAGTTGAGACTTACTGAATGTTAATCATAAATCTTATTCTATTAGAAATCTTAGATTCAGAAAGAGATATTTGAATAAATTGATTATGAGAGAGTCCTTGAGATATTCGACTGACCCGACTTTACTTTACTCATTCATTTAGGGTTTTAGTTTTACACTTTTATTTTTACAATTTTAGCCGTGTTTTTGGGATGTTCTTGTAACTGAAAACTGGAGTAGGTATTAAACTTTTAATTTATAATTAAATGTTCACGGGCTATTCGATAACCGCTTGAATTGACTCGGTTATTTAGTGCTTATATATGTTAGGTCACACACACTATAGAAGGGGGTTGAATACAGTGTTTAGCACAATCAAATCGAATATAAGAACTCAAGTAACAGAAAACAGATTTTATTCAACACAATAAACTTTGTTACAATATGGAACTGTCCTCTCTCAGTGATGAATAAATTATCACGAGAGCTGCTAGGGTTATAAAGAATAGTAACTTCGATATTGATAACACTTATAGTGTAAACCCTATGCCTGTGTTTATATACTACACAGTTACAAGATAAATTCTAATTGATATGGAATATAATTCTGCTTCCTAAAATATATCAACTAGTTATCTTTTCTTCCAAGTATTCTATTCTTCATAGAATTCTTTCTTCAAGCATAATTCTTTCTATCTTAGTCTCAATCTTCTTTCATTTCAATCAGCCGCCTACCTTATCTGAAAGTCATCTTAAGTCCTGATATTATCTCCTGATAAATATCTTCTGATAACTTAGGTTCTGATAACTTAAGTTCTGATATCTTAACTTTTATCTTCAGTATAAGTGCTGATTTCCAGTTAAGTAATGATTTGTCCTGTTAAGTAATATCTGAAAACTAAACACAAATCATATTATACATGACATTATCAAATATATCTAACAATCTCCCCTAACTTTTAAATTAGCATAATATACAAGTTCAACAAATATTTGATGATGTCAAAAACATTAAGTACAAATGCATGAGAATTTGACTAGATAACTACAACTTACAGTCCTTTCAGCTTTACCATCTTTAACTTTTGATAACAGCTTCAGTCTGTATATACTTCAGAATTTAAGCAGTTGTAGATCTTTGACTTGGCTTCAATTTCTGATCTCTTTGATATCAGGAGTTGTTCTGAGATAGTTCTTCAACAAATATCTCTCAACATATTCAAGTTCATTAACCATCCTCCTTTTAGCATTTATCAATTCAGCTGTATCTTTACCAGTTTGAAAAATAGCTGCTCTGAGATCATTAATCTTAACTTTTCTTATCTCCTGATCTAGTCTAATCAGATATGCCTTGTCAGACTCTAGATTGAATTCCACAGCTTTATAACCCAGAAAAGTAGTTATAATCTTAGCAGAGTTAGGCTTCATTTCGACAATATCACCTTTGTGATCTCTGTACTTGGGACAGTATGTGCTATCAGACTTTATAGAATAAAGCTTCTTCTGTCTTTGAATTTGAGACTTTATATACCCTGCAACACTATTTTTTAATCTGTCTTTCACTTGAAGTAGAAATAGAACATGTTCCAGTTCCTCAAAATACTTTAGTGGTATAGCATTCTGCCTAATCTGGTATACCCTTCCATCTGTCATAAAATATAACAAGATATGTTCTTTCAAAAAGGTATGGTAACCCATTTGTACAGATTCAAGTCGATTCAATCTTTCAGGAGTTGCTCTAACACCTGGTTCACTTAAGGAAGTTGGATCATTGGTAGTGTTATATACTCTTCTTTCATCAGAACTACCCAATCCAGATTTATCTCTTACTTCCTTTCCTGTAACAACTCTTGCTTCAAAACCACTTGTTGCAGTCTTCAAAAGTTGAGCATGTTTAGCTTTGGTGAATCCTGGTAGGAGTATCTTTGAAGGTTTAACATGAGAAATGTCAGAGGTTTCCTTTTCCTTATCTTCTGATATCAAGCCAACTTGAGCTATGTCAGAGGTTGCTTGCTTCACTGTCATATCAGAACTTACTACATATTGACTCTGAACAACATGAGCCATGTCAGAGGTTGTTTGAAAGATCTTCTTTTGTATCTGAGTAAGATTAGCATCTTCTTCTTCATCAATTATTTCTTCATCCATGACTGGCATATAAACCTTTACAGGTTCATCAATTTTTTCTTTGTCCTTGGACCTTGGATCAATTTCCACTTGTGATTTGGCTTTGGTTGCCTCAGAACTTGTTCTTTCCTTTATCACAATACCCTTAGGCTTTGGAAATTTCTTTTCAACAACAGAGGCTTTAGATTTTGTCTTGACACCTTCTGCTTTGAGTCTAGCTTCTTCTTCCTTTAGACTCTCAAAGTCCATTCCTGGATTTTCTTTAAGAAATAACTGCTTTAAAATTTCTTCATCAACTTCCAGATGTTCACCAGAACTTATCCTTTTACTAGTATCAGAACTTATTCTTCTCCCAGTATCAGAACTTGTTCCTTGACTTATAATTCTAGCTTTACTTGATGAAAATCCTTTGCCTTGACCTTGACCTCTACCCTTGTTAGAGTTTCCCTGGTCATCATTTCCATCATCCTTTCCTTTCAGTGTCTGAATAAATTTGCATTTGGACTTAATCACTTTCTCCCCCTATTGGCATCAGCAGGTAAAAGAAGAGAGACAAGCAATTCCACTGAGGATTGGATCTCATTGAGTTGATTTTGGTGAGAAGCTGGATTCTTCAGAATTTCTTCAATTTGAGTTTGTTGCTTCTCCTGACTTTTCTCAATATAGGCAATTCTGTCAAAGGCTGGCTTGAAAAATCTGTTCTTTTCAAGTTTCACATTCATATCTTGCTGGATCAAAGTCTCTTGAATTTTATTCACCTTGGCATGAGTTGTTGAGTGTTGACCCTGAAGGTGCCTAGTACTCAATGCAGTAACTCTCAGATGTGCCTTGAAATCATCATTTATCAGCATTTTATCAGCTTTTGCCAGATGCTCAGCAAGAATCTTTTCAGAAGGAACAAAACTAACTGTGTTCCATTCTTTAGTCCACTCCTTTCCTCTAAGAGTTTCACTCCAAGGTACAGCAGCAGCTTCACCAGTAATATCCTCATTGGCAGCATCAGAAATTGTAGATCCTGCAGTATCAGCATCCTCTGATAAAATAGCAGTATGTGAGGCTATAGAGGCTTCAACATCATCCTCTAAATTCTGATCTGCAGCCAGGTTCTAATTAACATCCAAAATTGATGTTGTTGGTGGAGTGAGTTGAATTGGTGGAGCCTCCAAGTACAAAACCTCTGGCACAATCAAGTTATGAATATCAATTTCAGCACTTGTACCTGGTTCTTCAGTATGTACTGGATCAACTCTAGGTGACATAGGAGGTGTAGGAATTTTGTCTTGAGCAGTTTCATGTTGTGCAGAAGGAAGTGATTCAATAACAATTGGTTCTGTTGAGATCATAGATTCCTGATCCCCTTCCTTAACTGCTTCTACTACATCTGAATCTGACTCAACTATGTCCCTGTGAGCTCTCTATTTCTTTAATTTCTTCAATGGTGGTGACACTGTAGGAGCTTTATCATCAGAATTTAACTTTCTAAGCCTTTTGAGGGGCCTAGAACTCCCAGTTACAGTATCTTTCTGAGAAGAAACCTTCTCAGCTTCTACAACAACAGGTTCTGATATGGGAACCTGTTCCTCAGTTGTTTCCTCAAATCAACATAATTTAATCAAAACATTCATCACAAAATAAAATTAAAAGTCGATGAAGTAAAGATTAATAAATTGCAATTAAACATGCACAGTCACATAATTTGAGAAACAAAGAACAAATCTTGCAATTAAAGAAAATTTTATTGATATATCAGATGATTACATTTGATGAAATTGAGCAATTACATGCAAAAATTACAAGATAGTCCTATTCTACGATTCCTAATATCAACAGCCTTAGTCCTAGTCTAAGAAGACCTAACGACTAACTCCTTCTGCTGCTGACGAAGAGCACTGCAAGATGGATGATTCGTTCTTGCTCACGGAGAGCTTCTCTCCTTTCCTCTTCCAACCTATCAAGATGGGGGTGATACTCCATTGATAAGAACAAGAGTTCTGTGTGAACCTCTTGTGGAACTGAGTTCCAAAGCTCTTCAGGAATGGCGGTGAAATGCCACTCCTGTTGCCATTCATCACAACTCAACTCGATGTTAAAGGTTTCATAGTTTAGGAACATGTTGAAACGGACCATTTTTGATGATATGAATAAA
Organism: Apium graveolens; assembly: GCF_009905375.1. Classification (NCBI taxonomy): domain Eukaryota; kingdom Viridiplantae; phylum Streptophyta; class Magnoliopsida; order Apiales; family Apiaceae; genus Apium; species Apium graveolens. Next base: position 64,422 of record NW_027417375.1, read on the forward strand.
AAGAGAGTGAGTTTATGAGAAAATGAAAGATGTTTTGGCTGGAATGAATGGTTAGTTTAAATAGCCAATAGAATACCAAGGGACGCGAGGACTGGTTAAACATTACAAGTAAAAATAATGACCCCTCGACTCCCTAGACTGATGTGTAATAATAACTGTCAGTAAAAGATCTAAAGCCAGAGTTAATGGGCACGGGATATAATAATAATTATTATGCGCATGCAGTTTTTCAAGACATACACGCTAACCACTAACCCAAAATGATTATGATTGTTTTATCTCACATTAACCAATATTCTGTAAAAATATTATCGTTCAAGTAATGACCAAAAATAAACCAAGTAAATAAATACTGCCACGTCAGCATCAGAACTTGATTATTATCAGGATTTAAAAGTCATCAGAATATGGCTCCTTAACTTGAAAAGTGAATGTGTATTCTGTAATTCTTCACACAACTACTGATATGGTTTCATCAGAACTTAATCATCAGAACTTCCATCAGAACTTGTCCTTAGAATTTATGCAATCTGACACATAAACTATTCATCTAAAACAACATTTATCACCACGGTAATTTTCATCATTCATATGAAGTGTATGTGTGTGCATTAAGCTAAATATTAGACAAAGAGTAAAGTCTGATTCATTTCAGTACATCTTAGAAATAAGGCATAACTAAGAACTTTACTCAAAATATGTCATTATTCTGAAGTCTACTTTAGAATGAGTTCATGCATGAGTCCACCTCAACTATTTTGTGCTCATTTTATGCATCTTTTGAAATTCTATTTTATAGTGGCTTCTCAGTGTAAGTGAATCACGACTGCTTATCAGAATTTATGCTGCTATCAGAGTATTTCTTCAGTAATCATAGAGTGTGAAAAGTCACCAAGAAAATTTTATTTTGCTTTTCTAATGCATATTACTTAATACCAGCAATGCACTTGGGTCTTCCCTTCCACATTTTTACTCTAGATCTCAAAGGAGTACCTGATTTTTATTTCTTTTCTTTTTCTTTTGATAAGTGAGGCTTATCAGCACTTAGTACATCCACCATATTTACTAACATCAGAACTTAACAGATAAGAAGCATTATTCTAGTTTTTGACTTAGTAATAAGATACACAAAGTAAACTTAACTAAGCTCAATATCAGAATTTGCTTGTGTTAAAAGATTTCCACATAAACAATTACTTCAAACATGGGATATTTAGTATATTAAAGACTACTAGGTTAGCATCTAGCACAGTTATCCTCATTGGATTGAATAGTCACAGAAATATTCATATCACTATCAGAGTTTAGAAATTCACATCAGACAACAATCAACACTTAAGTAATTTTTAATTTAAGGATAGAATACACAAAGACAGTAATATCTGTAAATACTGATCATAAAGTCTGATGTTTCAGAAAATAAACTAAGAAGATTTAGAGAAAGAACCTGAAACCATTCCAAGTTCATTTACCAATCTTGTTAAAATAGCTTCACATAGTGGTTTTGTGAAGATATCTTCTAGTTGTTGATCTGTTGGAACAAAATGCAATTCCATTGTACCTTCATCCACATGTTCCCATATGAAGTGGTACATAATGCGGATGTGCTTTGTTATTGAGTGTTGAACTGGATTACTTGTTATAGCAATAGCACTTGATTATCACAGTAAATAGGGATTTTAGAAAATTCTAACCCATAATCCAGTAACTGATTCTTCATCCAAAGAATCTGTGCACAACAGCTTCTTGCAGCAATGTATTCTACTTCTGTAGTTGATGTGGAAATTGACTTCTGTTTCTTGCTAAACCAAGAAACCAATCTTTCTCCAAGAAATTGGCAGCTTCCACTTGTGCTTTTCCTATCAATTTTGCATCCTGCAAAATCTGCATCTGAGTAACCTATTAGCTTAAAGTCTGATTCTCTAGGATACCACAATCCCAGATCAGCTGTACCCTTAAGGTACTTGAAAATTCTTTTCACAGCTGTTAAGTGAGGTTCTCTTGGATCTACTTGAAATCTTGCACAAAGACAGGTAGCATACATGATATCAGGTCTACTTGCAGTTAGATAGAGTAGAGAGCCAATCATACCTCTGTAATCAGTAATATCTACTGATTTACCTATATCCTTATCCAACTTAGTTGCAGTGGCCATAAGAGTGGATGCACTTGAACAATCTTGCATTCCAAACTTTTTCAACAAATTCCTGGTGTACTTAGATTGACAAATAAAAGTACCTTCTTCATTCTGCTTGACTTGAAGGCCCAGAAAATAGTTAAGTTCTCCAATCATCCTCATTTGATATCTTGACTGCATCAGCTTGGCAAACTTCTTACAAAGTCTTTCATTTGTAGAACCAAAAATGATATCATCAACATATATTTGCAATAAAAGTAAGTCATTTCCATGGTTGAGGTAGAACAATGTTTTGTCGATAGTCCCTCTATTAAATCCACTTTCTAGAAGAAACTGAGCTAAAGTCTCATACCATGCTCTTGGAGCTTGCTTAAGGCCATAAAGTGCTTTATCAAGCCTGTAGACATGATTGGGAAATTTGGGATCTACAAAGCCTGGAGGTTGTTCAACATATACCTCTTCTTCCAATTCTCCATTGAGAAAAGCACTTTTCAAATCCATTTGAAAGACTTTAAACTTCTTGTGAGCAGCATAAGCCAAAAATGTCCTTATGGCTTCCAATCTAGCAATTGGTGCAAATGTTTCATCATAATCAATTCCCTCCTGTTGAGAGTATCCCTTTACAACCAGCCTTGCTTTGTTCCTTGTTATTATGTCATCACTGTCAGTTTTGTTTCTGAACACCCACTTTGTACCAACAATAGACCTGTTCTTTGGTCTTGGCACTAGGGTCCATACTTTATTTCTTTCAAATTCATTTAACTCTTCTTGTGTTAGTCCCTTAACAATATGACAAGAATTACAAAAGGGGGGTTGAATGGAATTCTTGAAACTTTTTCTTAAAATAAAAATGTTCTAACTCGAATATATATATAAGTGTGAATTGATTAGCACAATGCGGAATAGTTACTTAAATGAATCAAATCACAAGTAATTAAAAACAAGAGTCTTTAAAAAACTTTCTGGTGGATTTGAATGATTCCACCAGAGATATATATTATATATCGAGAGAACCCTGTATGCAAAATGCTCTCAGCTGCTTACAACAATTGAACAACTAAGAGTACAGAGAAATGCTAAGAATTCTGCTTACAAATGTTTCTCTGCTTGTTTCTTAGATCGATAGTTTCTTAGTTGCTACTTCTTGGTTTATATATCACCAAGATTACAAAGTAATGAGACAGGATAATAAAACAAAAACTATCTAGTCTATTGCAATGCTACTTCATTACTCTATTCCAGCATCTTTGAATATCTTCATAATAGCATGGAAATGGCAATGTTTCTTTGTTCTCGAAAACCCAGTTGAATAGGCTACCACATTCCTTTTGCATCCACTCGACACATGTGACTGTGTTGTCACTGTCAACAGATATTTGAATTCTTTATCCATCGAGTTCATGATCATCCGTCAAGTTATTGATCATCCGTCGGGTTGTCTAGTTGATCATCCGTTGACTTCATTGTAGTTTATCCGTCGGGTAGCAATCTGGCACTTGACTTCATATCATTTATACAGAATTACAAGACATCATCTATGTACAATTAATCAACCTATTCTGTATATCTAGTTAAAGTCAACATGACTAGAATACTACTTACAGAATTTATACAATGGTGTATGCAGAAATGTGCTACAGACTTATTGTTACATAAGCTACTTATTCGATGGATAATAAGTCATCATCCGTCGAGACTATAATGAGTCATCCGTCGGGGCTATAAATCTTATCTTTCGAGTGCTACATAATTTCACTAAGTAAAATCTACCAGGGTGTTTTGTTCATGAAATCATCAAGTACACAACATATACACAACAATCTCCCCCAATTTATGTCTACTGGAATTGTAGCCATAAATTAAGAGATACTTGATGATAGCAAAATACCCTAAAAATACAACTTTAAAAAGAAAGTAGATATTACTGAAAAGTGCTTCAAATAACAAAATGTACAAAGTTTTGCTCACAGTCATTTTCAAGATGCTCCTCTAGCCTGAGCAGATTTATCTAGTTCCTTGAAGGTCTAGATCTCTTTCCAAGCTTTCTGTTGTTTTTCTCAATCTGATTTTGGAGCTTCCTGTGGAATTCCAGTTCATCAGATTTTGAGAGATTTAGCTTCCCTTGCATTTCCAAAAGAGTCTCATTGCTAGAGATGCTCAATTGGTCTTCTAATCTGAAAAATCTTCTCACACCTTTGTCATCCATAAACTCCATCAGCCAGTAGGGCCTTAGATGCACTCTTCTCCCTGTGTAAGGGATAATTAGAGTCTTTGGAAGTGCATCTTTAGCTCTAACACTCCTTAGCTCTTCAATCTTCTTCAGTACTAATCTTCTTGCAGTAATATTAAACCCAAAATTCTTCTTGAAGGATGAATAAACTTTAATCAAAACAGCTTGGCTTTCTTGAAGGATCCTATGAAGTGGCCACTGAATCTCCTTTCCTCCTTTGTACTTGAACACTAACCTTTCAGGTAGGTTTCTGTATGCATCAATTCCTCTCACTTCATATAGTTCATCTAGATAGAGGTTTAGATCAGAAAATTCTTTGATGTCACACAAGTACATGTAATCTCCCCTATTGACTTTGGACTGAGATTTGACTACTAATTTGGATTTGAGAGGTGACAGCTTCACTTTCTTGACTGCTCTTGACTTTGTTCTTCTTGGCTTGCTAAGGATTGGTAGATTGAAGTCAGGAATTGGTATGTTCTCCCATTCTATTGGCTCATCCTTGGGCACAATAGGTTCACCATGAATATTCCTGTAAGGATCCACCACACTGATATTTTCAAATACCAAAGAGGGCTTAGATGCTTGAGTTGTAGATGGTGTGGATTCCTTAGGAAATTGATCTTCAAATTCCTTGTCAAAAATATCCAGTTTCCTTTTAGTTCTTTTAGCCAATTCCTTGATTCTTGAAGATTTCTTCTGTTGTTTAACTTTCTTCTTTGATTCAGTGATTTTAGATGGCTGAACAGGAATTTGTTGTGATGAATTTACAGCATGTAGCTTGGCTAAGATAGCAATTTGCTCTTTCTTCTGTTTAGCCTTTTTAGCATCTAGAGCAAATTGCTTCTTTTCCTGCTTTAATCTAGCCTTTTCTTCTATCTTTGCTTGAGAAAATTGAGGATGTCCAGCCACCATACAAATTTCTTTCCCATTCCTGAAAATCTTGGTAATTCTCCTTTTAGAAGCTGAATCAGCTGGATCTTTGTAGAAAGCAATTGATCTTGATAGAAGCTTCTTTTCATCAGGCTTGGGTGTCTTATACACAGTATCCAAGGGGTTCTTCAATGATGATTTTGAGTAGTTCACCCTTGGTTTAAGAATTATTTCAGCCTTTGGAGATTTGATGCAGGAAGGCTGTCCTCTTTCCAGATAATTCATGCTCATCTCATTCACACTAATTTGCTTGACTTGAGAGTGATGGATGGCTGACTTAACTGGCTCCTTGACAAGTTCAAACTTCTTCTGTATTTCCTCATCAATCTTCTCCCAGTTGTCTAAACTCAATTTCTCCTTATCAGCTGCTCTTATATTGGCTGCTGCTGCATTGATTAGATCTATACTATCTGTAACTGATGGCTTTGAGACATTAATTGAAGGCACAATTACTTTACTGATTTGAATTTGAAGCCTCTCCCCTCACTTGGTCCCCCCTCCACTTGGTCCTTTCTCCCCATTTTTGTTATCATCAAGTTGAGGTGAGGAGGGGGTTTGAGCAGCCACCAGTTTTTGTAGTAGATTTGTCTGTTAGGCTTGATGAAGATGAATGGAAGTTAAAGATGCTTCCATGGCTGACATTCTTGTGTCCAAGGAATCTATCTTGGTTGACAGATCAGAATTTTTCCTTAATTGCCTCTTGATGTCAAGCATTGTAGCTTCTGGAAGTTTAGAATCTATCTTCTCTGAATAGGCCTTCTTCATCTCCTCAATATCACCCTTCATGGTGTTTACATCCCTAGCATGCTGGAAGCCACGGATTTGTTGAAGTTGCAGGGAGGCTAGATGTGCCTGAAGGAGCTTCTTGGTGCTAACATTAGTAGTGGTTTGAAGAGCAATATTTGTCTGATTGATTAGCTGGATCAGGGTTGTCTTGAAGTAATGCTCATCACAGTGCTTTGAGAAGGCTTATGATAACATACCTGATCTTGAACTTGAGCCTACTTCTCCCCCTATGTCCATTGCTTCATCTTCACTATCCCCACTCCCATCTCCAAAGAAATCAGCTGAACCACCAGTCTCATAGTCCACATCACCAGCTGTAGAAAGCAAAGCTATGATGGCATCCTTAGCTCTCATCATGGACTGTGTGGTATGCACCAAATTCAGCATCCCTTTTGCATTGTCATTGCCCCGTTCAGCTAGAAGTTGATAAGCTGGAACAGGGTGAGTAAATGCCTCAGCATCAAGGGAGGTGGAATCTATAACAGTTTTAGGATGATGAGATAGTCCCTCCCTGTCTGCATCCTGGACATTCATTGACTCACTAGCAATGACATCCATCCTTATGGCTCCAGTATCTGCATTTCTATTGTTTTCTCTCTTTTATTGCATCAGGGTCTCACCCTGGCTCCCCACCCTCACACCCTCACCTTCACCTACTAAGGTGGGACTCCTCTCACTCTCTTTTGCCAATCCTGAAGAAATGGATTGCATAATTTCACTCATTTCCTTTCCTTTTTCGTGGGAGCAACCCAGACTCTCATTCAAAACACTCTTCTCTCTCAATCCTAAGAGTGACTGCACAACTACTAAATCTTCTGCACTAGAAATAAATGAAGTTTGAAGCTGTGCAGAGATACTCGACGGATGAGTGATATCCATCGAGTGAGTGGTTTTGCTCTCCGACGGATAACTGCTATCAAGCTTATCCATCGGGATACAATCACTACTCGATGGATGAGCAATATCCATCGAAAGAGTAGAAATGAATGAGCTGGGAATAGAAACTATTATTGACTCTGTGCTGATTGAAGATATTTTGGGCACAAATGATATAACAGTTCCTGAAAGAATTGGCAAGTGAGCCAACAAATCATCTAAAAGATGATGTTCACTTGCACTAGATTTTGGCTTCCCCAATAGAGTTAAAGAAGGGGAATCATAAATTGATGTGTTTATCATATCCACATCCAGAGAATTTGTTGGTGAGTTGGGTGTTTGAGGTGCTTCTATAACTAGAGATTTTGGCTGTGACTCCATATTTATTGGAGCCACATTAAACTGAATTTTTGAAGGTGCAGTGACTGTGTCTGTTGCACCAGTTTGCACTGTGTGTGTACCTTGTGCATCCCCCAAGGTTTTAGATTTCTTCTTTCTGGCATAAGTTTGGGGTGATTTTGTGTCCCTAACCCTCTTGGCATGTGCTCTTGGTTGAGAGCTCTGTTCAATAACTACATCCTTTTGGGAGGATGCAGTTAGAAATGAGCTTTTATCCTTTTTAAGCACTGCAGTTTGTTGGGAAACTGCAGTATGGCTAGGCTGGGATCCACTCAACTCTCCAACCTTATTCTTGGGGTTTCTTTTATGTTCACCCCTTCCCTCACCTAATTTACCCTCCTTCACACTCCCCTCTTTGGCTTTATTGGTTTTTGCAACTGGCATCTTTTGAGAGATACTAAAGGGGCTTTCTTTGATTTGGATTTTGAAATAATTGTAGGTTTGGTACCTTGGGTAGGCAACTGTTTGGTCATTGACACAATTGCCATAGCCACACTAGAACTCAAAGAAATTGTTGAGGTTGTAATAGTTGTAGGGATAGATGAACTTACCTCACTTACCTGAGGTGCTTACATTACATGAAAATAGAACAATGGCACATCCTTGTGATGATTGGCCCTGTTCAAATCTGTAATGAGCCTTCTCTCTTGAACCCAACAATCTAATTTATTGTTAGGGTTCTCAAGCACAATAAACAAGGTCACAAAAATTAAAATACTTATCTGTAACTAGCATGTAGAGCATGTTAAGCATGGAAATATTCACTGAATCAAAATTACTGATATTTCCTGAGAAAACCTTTGTAACTACATCACACATGAAACTCCATTCTTTCCTAAGACCCATTCTCCTAATGTCACTCAGTTTAGAAGTAGGAAGTGCATAGTTTATGGAATTAAACATATTGATTATATCAGTGTCAGTGTGTGGTGAGGTTACATTGTCATCATAAATTTTGAAACATGCTTTTATCACATCACTATTGATACAAAATTCTTTACCTTTAATGGTTAGTGTGATGGTCTTATCTGTAGAGTTGTAGGTAGCAGTGGTCCACATCTCTTCAATAACTTCATAGAAGATTGTGGGTGATTCCAGCATGGCATAATTGAGCTTGCAATTCTTTCACAAAGTCCATCATCTTGTGATAGTCACCGGATTGCTTAATACCTTTGTTAACCAGTGCAGTGAAATTGTTCTTCTCATAAATGAACCCAGTTTGAGACATAATCTTTACAACATGTGCCATTGTTAGAGAATAAGAGCTTGAAGAGAAAGAGAGTAAGTGCTTTGATAGAGAATGAAATTAGAGTAGTTGAATTGAGAATGATAAAAGAAAAGCGATTGAAATGAAATAAGCTTTTATACTATCTCAAAAATAACTGATAAAATTAATAAAGTAAAATAAAGTAACCAATAGAAATTGCCTAAAATAGCCGTTTAAAAATAAACTGTAAAAATTCCACCCATCCACCGTGTTATGCTTACAAACTGTAAGAATACTCGATGGATAATATACAGGGAATTAACGGCTGAGATTAAGAAAATTCGAGACATAAAATATTCCAGAAAAATAATTGATTTTTATTAGCACATAATATACCGACGGATGATCAAACTCGATGGATAAAGATCATCCATCGAGATGTAAATTTTGACTTAGCCAAAATTTCATCCAAGACTGAAAAATCAATTAAATTTCTGGCTTGCATTTCAACTTGCAAATTAACTCATATAGATTTAAGAGTAATTAAGCATACCAAAATCACTTACCAACCTTGAAAAGGTGGATTCATCCAGTGGCTTGGTAAAGATATCTACAAGCTGCTTCTCACTTGGAACAAAATGTAGCTCCACAGTACCATTCATTACATGTTCCCTTATGAAATGGTACTTGATATCTATATGCTTTGTCCTTTAATGTTGTACTGGATTTTCAGTGATGGCAATTGCACTTGTGTTATCACAGAAAATAGGAATCCTTTCAACTTGCAGACCATAGTCTAGCAATTGATTTCTCATCCATAAAATCTGTGCACAGCAACTGCCAGCAGCATTATATTTAGCTTCAGCTGTAGAAGTAGAAACTGAATTTTGCTTTTTACTGAACTAGGACACAAGCATGTTTCCTAGAAATTGACAGGTTCCTGTTGTACTTTTTCTATCAATTCTACAACCTGCATAATCTGCATCTGAATAACCAGTTAGATCAAAACCAGAATCTCTAGGGTACCAAATGCCAAGTTTTGGTGTTCCCTTGAGATATCTGAAAATTCTCTTAATCGCTATTAAGTGAGATTCTCTAGGATCGGCCTGAAATCTAGCAGATAAACATGTAGCAAACATTATATCTGGCCTACTAGCTGTTAAGTACAGAAGTGAGCCAACCATGCCTTTATAACTTGAAATATCCACAGACTTTTCAGTAGTGTTTAATTCAAGCTTAGTTGCAGTGGCCATGGGAGTTTTTGCAGATGTGCAATCCACTAGATCAAACTTCTTTAAAAGATCAAAAATGTATTTAGTTTGACTAATGAATATTCCATCACTAACTTGCTTAACTTGCAAACCAAGAAAGTAAGTCAGTTCTCCCATCATACTCATTTCATACTTACTTTGCATCAGTTTGGCAAACTTTTTGCAAAGTTTCTCATCTGTAGAGCCAAAAATAATATCATCTACATAAATTTGAACAAGTATACTAGAGCCATTAACATTTCTGAAAAATAAAGTTTTATCTACAGTACCTCTTGTGAAGTGATTTTCCGAAAGGAACTTTGATAAAGTGTCATACCAGGCTCTATGTGCTTGCTTCAGTCCATAAAGTGCTTTCAAAATGTTACACCCGACATTTCTGTGTAATATTAATTGTAAAATTGGTGTAATTATAAAGCCGAATGCCAATATATTCAACTATTGTATGCTTGTGTGAAAGAGAATTTCTGCGTCTTAAATTTTCGATATGTGGTATATGATTTTTCAAATCAAAAGTTTATTTATTTCTTTCATTTTTTGATTTATAAGGAATATTTTAAACCTTGAATAAATTTCTTTTTAAAAGTTATTTTGCTCACAAATTTCAAAAGTAGTTTTATAAAATTTCCAAAAATCCAAGCTATTTTATGGTATAAATTTTATAATTTTTGAACTTGTGTTTTATTTTATAAAATTAAATCTTTATAAGTATTAATTGTCATAATTAGCAAATTACATAGTTATCCTTGCATGCAAATCCTTTCTATTCAATCCAAAAGGGCTAAAGAGTCAATAACCACCCCACTAACTCTTATTTTCTAGCCAAATACCTTCTTTACCCTTGCATGCAAATTGAACCAAGTACAAGTGGAAGGGTAATCATGTCAATTCCTATTTCCACTCACATTTGTCAACACAAAAACCATAAAACAAGTAAAGACATGATCATTTCACACATCACTCACCACCACACTTATTCTTCTCTCCCTCCTCTCTCTCACTCTCGGCTACCCCCTCCTTCACTCTCGACTTTTAGCCGAAACCACCCCCTCCCCATTTTTCTTCATTCCTCAACCAAGCTTCCACCCTCTATACAAGTAAATGTTACTTCCCGTGCCATGATCACTCATATTTCAAAGAGTTTTGAGTAGAAAGTTTAAGTTTTAAGTTTGCATGTAAAGGTTTTAGTTGAAACTCAAAGTACAACCTTGATTCTTGTGAGTTTAGGGTTGTTTTTGAGAGGACTACAAGAAATGGAGAAGTGCCAAGTCTTGAGAAGGAAACTCTTGATGATTAAATGGCCATTCCCTTCCATTTCATTCGGCCATGACCATAGGGGAGCCGAATGAATGGTCCTTAAGACTATTCTTGTTGCTTTGTTCAATTTTTGCATGTTTATGTGATAATGGCTTGAATTTTATGGTGAAAATTTGATGAAAGTCCTTGCATGCTAAGTGATCATCTAGATATAGCTCATGCTAGGCTTGCATGTAAATTTCTTGATAAAACATATTTAGAAAACATGTTGTTTGGCTTGCAAAACTCGAGGAAATGCACGCGTGTGAATTTCTCTTAGAATGTTATAAGATTTTGATCATTTGGAAAGATTTTGTTAGTAAGCTTTAATTTCTGTAGGATTAAGGTGTTAATATTGATTAATGCTCCTTGATGCATGGTAATAATTCGTGGTTATCTTTTATAAAAATGCATATCTTGTTGTTTCAAAAACTTGATGATTTGTGAGTTGGGAAGTGTAGTTTCTTTTGTTTTGTCATAATTGTACCATAGGTAAAGGATGATCTCCACCAAAGTTATTTTGAGAATAAGGAAGTTAGTTCAGTATATCACCATGTTTAAGTCTTGGTTTTGGTATTGAGTTGTTGGTAGTTGAGTTTGTCAAGTCAAACCCTTGGAGAAAGGAGAGTTTTAGTTTCTGCAGAAAATCAGTTTAGTACCCTGAGGTTTAGAGTGAGTTTTGACCATGTCATTGATGTGCACTTTGAGGCCCAAGACACCAAAGTTAGTATTGGGAGTATATAAAAGGTTTTAGGTGTTGGTTGGAGGTTTGCATGTCATTTGGTTAGGTGCACAAGTAGAATAACAAAATCTGTCCAGCAGGGGACAGTTTTGTTGCAACTTAGAAATAGGGAGCTTTGACCATGTCATGGGTAGGCCCTCATTAGGCCCTGTTGAGCCTTAGTTAGAGGGAGTGTCAGAGAAGTTTTTCCAACCATAGTTCATAGGATATGAGTTAGAACCATGTGTCACAAGTTAATTCAAGTCAGGGCGTTTTCTGCCCAGAAAAAACAGGGGAACCTTGGACTTTTAGCTTAGGCCCAAGAAGGCCCAAGCCAGGCCCTTGAGCCACATCAAGTTTTTGAGATGCCCTTAGGTCAGGAGAGTCTTGTGTAAAAGTTTTGAAGGAAAACTTGTAGTTTAAGAGTGTCTAATGCACTCAAGAAACCATAGTTGTCATTCTGAAATTTGCACCAGTGAGCACTTTCACTTATCACATAGTTTTAGAACACTTAGGAGTGAGATTTAGGTTGACCACCATAGTTGTAAGATAGTATAAGGTCAGTAGAGCAAAAGGCACAAGTGAGGGTCAAGAGGGTTTGGATAGTTTAGTAAAGGCTCATCGAGTTAGGAAGCCAAAATTTGAAGACTTTGTCTAGTTTAGCAACCAAGTGACTTAAGTTGTGAGTCGAGATCATCCAAGCCTAGTGTTGCATTATGGTGTATATGGTGTTATTTGGTATTAATATATGATATGTGATTATGTGGCTATGTGTGTGCAATTGTAATTTAAAGGTGAATATAAAATTAAGTGCATATAGGACTAAGTGCCATCCGTGTTTAATTTCGGGTTGTAAATAGGTTTAGTTGGTGAGAGTATATTATAATGAAGATTATTATTATTTATGTAGGATCTCGAGACGAGGGAAAACTTGCCATAAAGATCGAGTGAAGCTCCAGTTGCTCCTACCAGTCAGACCAGACCAGCCTTTCTCAAGGGAAGTGATTCAACTTGTCCTTCGTATTTACTACTAATAGTTCATACCTTGCTGCAACTATCCTGTGTCATTTGATATATTAAATCAAGCGTATCTTATGTTTATCTTTGAATTATATAGAGATGCCATGAACCCTCGAGTACGTATTGCAAAGTAGTCTTATCATGATAGTATATTAAAGTAATTCGAATGCCATGATAAAAGAAAAGGGCTGTTATAACTCTTGGTTGATTCTCTTGATTAACATGCTGATGATTCCTAAGTATTGATATCTCATCCTGATACTTGAACCCCTATAGAACCTTACCTTGAACCCTGAAAGTCAGATACTTATCAAAGTGATTCCTCATTGACTGATACCCCACTTTCTTATCCTAAAGCTTGACAATTCTGATATATCCTGAACTAAAAATCATTTTTTCATACCTTAACACCCTTAGTATTCATGAAGCTTACCTCCTTGATGATCCAGCACTTGAACCTTGATGAGAAACCATTGCTTTAAGCCCAATTTGGCATTTCCTTTCATGATATCCAATAGCCACACTAAATTCCCTTGTCCAAACTTTGAAATATGAAAACCATTCAGTTACCCTAATAGAGTATAGTTTTGTGATTCATGGCTCTGAGAGTTAGTACCATTTCCCCGTGTTTCGAGTTGATCTATAATCCCTTGATAAAGATGTTTACTGTAAAAAGAGATTTTGTTATAATTCGGCATCAGTTTTTGAAATAAATAAAATGTGGGTTTTCAGTCCCAAAGGGGGATAAATATTTTCTTTGAATAGTGGATCTGGACTGAGACGTGAGTCCTTTCCACACTTATTTTAGGCTTAAAAGTTGCCTAGGGATTCCCATTAATGTTTTAGAACCCAGCAAGGTTCGGGATTACTTCGCGGCTGATCACCGGCTGTAATCCGTAGCGTCATAAAATGATTTTGATTAAACGGTATGATTTTGAAATTGTTTTGATAGAAATAAAATGATGCCATCACCCAAAGTCTTATCCCTCATTATCAGTGGTTATGTCTTTCCATTGTCATTCTTTAATGTATATCTCGATTTATGTTTTGTATCATATTGTTTAGCACTTGTTGAGCATTTGGCTCACTCCTTGCTTTAACCTGATATTACAGCTAGCAGCTATGGTTAGATTCAAGCAGACTGCCCGTAAGACCTGTGATGCTGATGCTTATGTTCGAGCTCAGGTAGAATAAGTGATAGTAGTTTGTGTGAGGACTCAGTATTTAAAATCAGATGTAATAGTTGGTAGTGTTGGGCTGTTCCAAACCCTAAACTGTAAGATCTTGGATTTGGTTATGTTATTTCTTTTAAAATGTTGTAATAGCTATATTTAATCTGCTGTTTAAGTTGGGGTGTGACAGGTTTTGGTATCAGAGCTACGGTTTAGAGTCCCTGGACAGCCCAAATAGGTTCTAGGATATGTGTGTAGGTTATAGATATTATGCGAGAGAGTAGGTTAAGTAAATTTATTATTAATACTCCTCTTATTGGTTGTCAGCAAAGGGCGCATTCCTCATCATCCTCTGGGTCGGACGACACTATTGCTTTCACTGTGTTTGCTGAGTTGAGGCGCGAGTTCGACATGCTTCAGGGCAAGTACGACCGACTGAAGAACGTGTATCCGGACAGCCGAAACTACGAAGGGAAGCCCAAGGAGCAGATGACTGCGAGACTTGAGACCTTGGTTCAGTACATCAACACTAAGTTTGAGGAGATGCCAGCGCACCGGGACCGTACCAGCCAGTATGTCATTTAGATGGTGGCGGATGAGCTCCAAAGCATTGTGAAGACGCTTCGAGAGGAAAAGACTACCAAGCCCCGTTTAGATGGAGTGGAGCCTTAGTTCTTTCCATTTACCTTTCATGTTGTTGTACTATCAGACTCTGTGGAATCCCCAGTTGTTTCCGTTGCTTCCTTTAAATAAGCCTGTTATTCCTAGAATCAGACTTTGTCCTAATCCTATGTATTGTGACCTTTAAAATTTCAATAATTATGTTCTATTGTTCCATTTGCTCTCAACTGTTATTTTATGTTTTTATATGCATCACCATATCTGCTTAATTTGAAACTTGACCTCATATGTAGATAAGAATGCCATGCGATACCCTCGAATTGTTCATATCTGTTTTAACATAACTCTTATTTCAGGATCATGCCTCCCAAAAAGAAGAACCCAACAACCACATCCACCACATACCCAAATATTCTTCGACTACTGGAAACTTTGTAACAGCAAACCAATGCTATAGCTCAACAACAACTAACTCTTCAACAATGAATTGAAAACCCAGATAATCGTGAACCACACCAACCACCTGAACGACCAGTACCACCTAGACAAATTGTCACTTTCAAGGCTTTTCAGAATGTGAAACCACCTGCATTTCATGATACCACTAATCCAGTAATAGCTAACACATGGATCAAGGGAAAGGGCTTTTGAGTTGGTACAGTTAGGAGACGATCAGAAGACGCCGTATGCTACTTACTTCTTGAAGGGTAAAGTCATCTATTGGTGGGAATCTGTAAAAGCTATGGAAGTCACTCAGCAGGTTTCTTGGGAGAGATTTAAGAAGTTATTTCTGGACAAGTATTACCCTAAGTACATGCAGAATTAGATGGAGCTCAAATTTTTGGAGCTGAAGCAAGGGAACATGACTGTATTGGAGTATGAGAAGAAGTTCACAGAGTTGTCAAGGTTTGTGACAAAGTATACTAGTACTGAGGAGGAAAAAGCGAAGAGATTTCAGCAAGGATTGGAGCCTTGGATCAGAGATAGAGTGGCTATGTTTGAGCTTGATACTTATGCGGGAGTAGTACAGAAAGCTGCTCTAATTGAGAATAATGGGATGTTGTCAAGGAAGGAAAGGGATAACAAGAAGAGGAAGGTTCCATTTTATGGAGAAAAGTCTGAAGCGGGAAGTTCACAAGATCGGAATGTAAAGAGCATCGGATTCCAGAAGGGTGGAAATTTTCAAAAGAAGGGAAATTTGGGTAAAAGGCAAGAATCAAAGGGGAGCAGTCAGGCAAACCAAGGGCAAGTTAGAGAAAATAAGTTCCCGAGACCGGAATGCAAGCACTGTGGAAGAAGGCACCCTGGATTATGTAATAAGCTGAGCATGACATGCTATAGGTGCAATCAGAAGGGACATTTGGCGAATGAGTGCAAGATGCTGAAGCCAGGAGTTACGTGTTACAAGTGTGGGAAGACTGGACACATAGCTAGGGAGTGCAAGGCAACCGGACCAGTCAAAGCTTTAATGAACGTGGCAAGTACCAGTACGAGCGTGCCAGTCGAGGTATTGGCATTACCTTCACCACCTACACCAACCCCGCAAGCAACAGCAAGGACATTTGATTTGAAGATGAAGGATGCTGTTCATAATTCTGAGGTGATAGCAGGTACACTTTTACTCAATAATGTCAAAGCTAAAGTAT
Organism: Apium graveolens; assembly: GCF_009905375.1. Classification (NCBI taxonomy): domain Eukaryota; kingdom Viridiplantae; phylum Streptophyta; class Magnoliopsida; order Apiales; family Apiaceae; genus Apium; species Apium graveolens. The sequence continues at coordinate 80,734 of NW_027417375.1, forward strand.
TGATTGATTCGGGAGCAACAAGATCTTTCATATCAGAATATTTTGTTGATAAGCTTCAATGTGATAAAATGATTATGAGTGAGGTAGTAAATGTGGTAATTGCGAACCAAGAGAAAATTGCTGTGAATCAATTTTGTCCAAAGTGTGAGATTGATATTTCGGGGTATAAGTTTTCAGCCGACTTGATACTCTTCAAGTTGGGAGAGTTTGACATAATTTTAGGAATGGATTGGTTAGGAGAAAATAGCGCTCAGATTAATTGTAAGACCAAGAAAGTGTATTTAAAGACGAAGAGTGGAGATAAGGTAGTATTCAAGGGGTAGAGGCAAGAGCAACTATTTCTTACAATCGTTTAGGCTAAGAAGCTACTTAGAAAAGGTTGTGAGTCGTTCCTAGCTTATGTAGTGGATTCAGAAAAAGGCAGCCCTAGCATAGAAGATATTCCTGTAGTTAACGAGTTTCCCGATGTGTTTCCCGACGAACTACCAGGCTTACCACCAGATCGACAAATCGAGTTCGAGATCAACCTTGCTCCAGGCACAGAACCAGTTTCAAAGGCCCCATATAGGATGGCACCAGCAGAAATGAAAGAGTTGGCGAGCCAGCTACAAGAATTGTTGGATAAGGGAGTGATACGGCCAAGTACGTCGCCATGGGGAGCACCTGTTCTGTTTGTCAAGAAGAAAGATGGGAGCATGCGATTATGCATAGATTATCGAGAGTTGAATAAGGTAACGACCAAGAACCGCTACCCGCTACCAAGAATAGATGACCTTTTTGACCAGCTGAAGGGAGCAAAATACTTTTCAAAGATCGATTTAAGATCGGGATACCATCAATTAAAGATCAAAGAAGAAGATATTCCCAAGACCGCATTCAGGACCAGATATGGGCATTATGAATTCTTAGTAATGCCGTTTGGACTGACCAATGCCCCGGTCGCATTTATGGATCTGATGAATCGAGTATTTAAGAAGTATTTGGACAAATTTGTCGTGGTATTCATTGATGACATCCTTATTTATTCTAAGTCGGAAGAAGAACATAAGCAGCACCTCTGGATAGCATTGGAAATACTTCGTCAAGAGAAGTTGTACGCCAAGTTTACCAAATGTGAGTTCTGGTTAAAGAAAGTCCAATTTTTGGGGCATGTCATTGGAAATGAAGGAGTTAAAGTAGATCCGGCAAAGATTGAGGCAGTTATGAGTTGGGAGAGGCCAAAGACTCCTACGGAAGTGCGAAGTTTTCTAGGGTTGGCAGGATACTATAGAAGGTTCGTCAAGGATTTTTCGAAAATCGCCACGCCATTGACCAAGTTAACCAGAAAGAATCAAAAGTTTGAATGGAGTGCAGAATGTGAGGATAGTTTTCAAAAGTTGAAACAGAGATTGGTAACAGCTCCGGTGTTAGTGCTACCGGATGATCAAGGAAACTTTGTAATATTCAGCGACGCTTCACATAAGGGATTGGGTTGTGTGTTAATGCAACACAGTAAGGTGATCGCATATGCGTCAAGACAGTTGAAACCGCATGAGTTAAAGTACCCGACGCATGACTTGGAACTAGCCTCCATAGTGTTCGCACTTAAGATTTGGAGGCATTACCTCTACGGAGAGAAGTGTGAAATCTACACGTATCAAAAGAGTTTACAGTACATTTTCACTCAGAAGGAGCTCAATATGAGGCAGAGGAGATGGCTGGAATTGATCAAAGACTATGACTGCTCGATAAATTACCATCCTGGAAAGGCGAATGTTGTGGCCGATGCTCTAAGTAGGAAAGAGAGACTGAATAAGATGGCATCACCAAAGGAATTATCTGAAGAAATCAAGAGATTTGAACTGGAACTTTGTGATTGTGGAAAAGTTGAGGAAGTTTGTCGCGTAATAACTTTTCAGCCAACACTAGTGGAAAAGATAAAGAAATATCAAGAAGAAGTAATGGAGAAAGAGAAGAATCAGTTATCTGGAGAGGAGATTAATACTCAAAGGGATGATCAAGGGATACTAAGGTTTTCTTCCAGAATATGGATTCCTCATGTACCTGAATTAAAGAATGAGATCCTCCATGAAGCCCATAATTCGAAATTTTCAATCCACCCGGGAAGTACCAAGATGTATCGAGACTTAAAGAAGAACTTTTGGTGGCCAAATATGAAGCGAGACATGGCAGAATGGGTTGCGAAGTGTTATACTTGTCAGAAAGTGAAGGCAGAACATCAACGACCAAGCGGATTAATTCAGCCCCTGAAGATTCCAGAATGGAAATGGGAAAATATCGCTATGGACTTTATAGTAGGACTACCGCGAACAAAATCCGGGCATGACGTAATATGGGTTATAATTGATCGTCTTACGAAGTCAGCGCATTTCCTTCCAATTAACGAGAAGTCGTCACTGGACAAGTTGGTTCATCTGTATGTGCGCGAAATCATACTAAGGCATGGAGTACCTGTATCAATAGTTTCAGATAGAGATCCCCGATTTAAGTCGAGATTTTGGAAGCAATTTCAGGAATGTCTGGGCATAAAGTTGAATATGAGCACGACGTACCACCCGCAGACTGATGGCCAGAGTGAAAGGACAATCTAAACAATTGAAGACATGTTGCACAGTTGTGTAATCGATTTTGCAGGAACTTGGGACGACCATTTGCCGTTGATTGAATTCTCTTACAACAACAGCTATCATTCCAGTATCGGCATGCCACCATACGAAGCTTTGTATGGGCGAAAATGTAGATCACCAACAAGTTGGGACGAAGTAGGAGAAGGAAAGATTCTCGGCTCGGAATTGGTACAACAGTTGCATGACTCGGTCAAGTTAATTCAGAAAAGGTTGCTTGCTGCTCAAGATAGACAGAGGAGGTATGCGGATCCAGCGCGTAAGGATGTTCGATTCCAAATTGGCGAAGCTGTTTTGTTGAAGGTGTCACCTAGAAAAGGGTTGATGAGATTTGGCAAGAAAGGGAAGTTAGCACCTAGATATATAAGTCCTTTTGAAATATTGAGTCAAGTGGGAAAGGTGGCCTACGAGTTGGCCTTACCACCTCAGTATCAGCATGTGCATAATGTGTTCCATGTGTCATTGCTTAAGAAGTATAATCCTGACGCTAGCCATATAATAGAATATGAACCTGTAGAAATTCAGGCAGACCTGTCATTTGTGGAGAAACCGGTTAAAATACTCGACTGGCAAGAGAAGAGCCTTAGAAATAAGTCAGTAAAGTTAGTAAAGTGCTTTGGAGGAACCCTAAGGTCGAAGAATCGACTTGGGAGTTAGAGTCTGATATGCGTTCCCGGTATCCTCATCTGTTCTCTTAGATTCTGGGGACAGAATCCCTTAAGGGGGAGAGGATGTTACACCCGACATTTATGAGTAATATTAATTGTAAATTTGGTGTAATTATAAAGCCGAATGCCAATATATTCAACTATTGTATGCTTGTGTGAATAAGAATTTCTGCGTCTTAAATTTTCGATATGTGGTATATGATTTTTCAAATCAAAAGTTTATTTATTTCTTTCATTTTTTGATTTTTAAGGAATATTTTAAACCTTGAATAAATTTCTTTTTAAAAGTTATTTTGCTCATAAATTTCAAAAGTAGTTTTATAAAATTTCCAAAAATCCAAGCTATTTTATGGTATAAATTTTATAATTTTTGAACTTGTGTTTTATTTTATAAAATTAAATCTTTATAAGTATTAATTGTCATAATTAGCAAATTACATAGTTATCCTTGCATGCAAATCCTTTCTATTCAATCCAAAAGGGCTAAAGAGTTAATAACCACCCCACTAACTCTTATTTTCTAGCCAAATACCTTCTTTATCCCTTGCATGCAAATTGAACCGAAGTACAAGTGGAAGGGTAATCATGTCAATTCCTATTTCCACTCACATTTGTCAACACAAAAACCAAAAAACAAGTAAAGACATGATCATTTCACACATCACTCACCACCACACTCATTCTTCTCTCCCTCCTCTCTCTCACTCTCGGCTACCCCCTCCTTCACTCTCGGCTTTTAGCCAAAACCACCCCCTCCCCATTTTTCTTCATTCCTCAACCAAGCTTCCACCCTCTATACAAGTAAATGTTACTTCCCATGCCATGATCACTCATATTTCAAAGAGTTTTAAGTAGAAAGTTTAAGTTTTAAGGTTGCATGTAAAGGTTTTAGTTGAAACTCAAAGTACAACCTTGATTCTTGTGAGTTTAGGGTTATTTTTGAGAGGACTGCAAGGAATGGAGAAGTGCCAAGTCTTGAGAAGGAAACTCTTGATGATTAAATGGCCATTCCCTTCCATTTCATTCGGCCATGACCATAGGGGAGCCGAATGAATGGTCCTTAAGACTATTCTTATTGCTTTGTTCAATTTTTGCATGCTTATGTGATAATGGCTTGAATTTTATGGTGAAAATTTGATGAAACTCCTTGCATGCTAAGTGATCATCTAGATATAGCTCATACTAGGCTTGCATGTAAATTTCTTGGTAAAACATATTTAGAAAACATGTTGTTTGGCTTGCAAAACTCGAGGACATGCACGCATGTGAATTTCTATTAGAATGTTATAAGATTTTGATCAATTGGAAAGATTTTGTTAGTAAGCTTTAATTTCAGTAGGATTAAGGTGTTAATGTTGATTAATGCTCCTTGATGCATGGTAATAATTCGTGATTATCTTTTATAAAAATGCATATCTTGTTGTTTCAAAAACTTGATGATTTGTGAGTTGGGAAGTGTAGTTTCTTTTGTTTTGTCATAATTGTACCATAGGTAAAGGATGATCTCCACCAAAGTTATTTTGAGAATAAGGGAGTTAGTTCAGTAGATCACCATGTTTAAGTCTTGGTTTGGGTATTGAGTTGTTCGTAGTTGAGTTTGTCAAGTCAAACCCTTGGAGAAAGGAGAGTTTTAGTTTCTGCAGAAAATCAGTTTAGTACCCTGAGGTTTAGAGTGAGTTTTGACCATGTCATTGATGTGCACTTTGAGGCCCAAGCCACCAGAAGTTAGTATTGGGAGTATATAAAAGGTTTTAGGCTGTTGGTTGGAGGTTTGCATGTCATTTGGTTAGGTGCACAAGTAGAATAACAAAATCTGTCCAGCAGGGGACAGTTTTGTTGCAACTTAGAAATAGGGAGATTTGACCATGTCATGGGTAGGCCCTCATTAGGCCCTGTTGGGCCTTAGTTAGAGGGAGTGTCAGAGAAGTTTTTCCAACCATATTTCATAGGATATGAGTTAGAACCATGTGTCACAAGTTAATTCAAGTCAGGGCGTTTTCTGCCTAGAAAAAACAGGGGAACCTTGGACTTTTAGCTTAGGCCCAAGAAGGCCCAAGCCAGGCCCTTGAGCCACATCAAGTTTGTGAGATGCCCTTAGGTTAGGAGAGTCTTGTGTAAAAGTTTTGAAGGAAAAATTGTAGTTTAAGAGTAGTCTAATGCACTCAAGAAACCATAGTTGTCATTCTGAAATTTGCACCAGTGAGCACTTTCACTTATCACATAGTTTTAGAACACTTAGGAGTGAGATTTAGGTTGACCACCATAGTTGTAAGATAGTATAAGGTCAGTAGAGCAAAAGGCACAAGTGAGGGTCAATAGGTTTTGGATAGTTTAGTAAAGGCTCATCGAGTTAGGTAGCCAAAATTTGAAGACTTTGTCTAGTTTAGCGACCAAGTGACTTAAGTTGTTAGTCGAGATCATCCAAGCCTAGTGTTGCATTATGGTGTATATGGTGTTATTTGGTATTAATATATGATATCTGATTATGTGGCTATGTGTGTGCAATTGTAATTTAAAGGTGAATATAAAATTAAGTGCATATAGGCCTAAGTGCCATCCGTGTTTAATTTCGGGTTGTAAATAGGTTTAGTTGGTGAGAGTATATTATAATGAAGATTATTATTATTTATGTAGGATCTCGAGATGAGGGAAAACTTGCCATAAAGGTCGAGTGAAGCTCCAGTTGCTCCTACCAGTCAGACCAGACCAGCCTTTCTCAAGGCAAGTGATTCAACTTGTCCTTCGTATTTACTGCTAATAGTTCATACCTTGCTGCAACTATCCTGTGTCATTTGATATATTAAATCAAGCGTATCTTATGTTTATATTTGAATTATATAGAGATGCCATGAACCCTCGAGTACGTATTGCAAAGTAGTCTTATCATGATAGTATATTAAAGTAATTCGAATGCCATGATAAAAGAAAAGGGCAGTTATAACTCTTGGTTGATTCCCTTGATTAACATGCTGATGATTCCTAAGTATTGATATCTCATCCTGATATTTGAACCCCTATAGAACCTTACCTTGAACCCTGAAAGTCAGATACTTATCAAAGTGATTCCTCATTGATTGATACCCCTCTTTCTTATCCTAAAGCTTGACAATTCTGATATATCCTGAACTAAAAATCATTTCTTCATACCTTAACACCCTTAGTATTCATGAAGCTTACCTCCTTGATGATCCAGCACTTGAACCTTGATGAGAAACCATTGCTTTAAGCCCAATTTGGCATTTCCTTTCATGATATCCAATAGCCTCACTAAATTCCCTTGTCACTTTGAAATATGAAAACCATTCAGTTACCCTAATAGAGTATAGTTTTGTGATTCATGGCTCTGAGAGTTAGTACCATTTCCCCGTGTTTCGAGTTGATTTATAATCCCTTGATAAAGATGTTTACTGTAAAAAGAGATTTTGTTATAATTCGGCATCAGTTTTTGAAATAAATAAAATATGGGTTTTCAGTCCCAAAGGGGGATAAATATTTTCTTTAAATAGTGGATCTGGACTGAGACGTGAGTCCTTTCCACACTTATTTTAGGCTTAAAAGTTGCCTAGGGATTCCCATTAATGTTTTAGAACCCAGCGAGGTTCGGGATTACTTCGCGGCTGATCACCGGCTGTAATTTGTAGCGTCATAAAATGATTTTGATTAAATGGTATGATTTTGAAATTGTTTTGATACAAACAAAATGATGCCATCACCCAAAGTCTTATCCCTCATTATCAGTGGTTATGTCTTTCCATTGTCATTCTTTAATGTATATCTCGATTTATGTTTTGTATCATATTGTTTAGCACTTGTTGAGCATTTGGCTCACTCCTTGCTTTACCCTGATATTACAGCTAGCAGCTATGGTTAGATTCAAGCAGAATGCACGTAAGACCTGTGATGCTGATGTTTATGTTCGAGCTCAGGTAGAATAAGTGATAGTAGTTTGTGTGAGGACTCGGTATTTAAAATCAGATGTAATAGATGGTAGTGTTGGGCTGTCCAAACCCTAAACTGTAAGATCTTGGATTTGGTTATGTTATTTCTTTTAAAATGTTGTAATAGCTATATTTAATCTGCTGTTTAAGTTGGGGTGTGACATAAAAGATAATAGACATGATCTGGAAAATTTAGATCTTCAAAACCAGGAGGTTGACTGACATAGACTTCTTCCTCCAAATCTCCATTTAGAAGGGCACTTTTGACATCCATTTGATAGACCTTGAAATTGGCATGGGCTGCATAGGCTAAGAAAATTCTGATGGCTTCAAGTCTTGCAACAGGAGCAAATGTTTCATCAAAATCTATTCCTTCTTGTTGACAGTAGCCTTTATCAACCAATCTAGCTTTGTTCCTGACAACTATGCCATTTTCATCCATCTTGTTTCTAAATACCCACTTTGTGTCTATTGAATTCTTTCCTTTAGGCTTGGGCACCAGCTTCCATACATTATTCCTTTCAAACTGGTTTAGCTCCTCCTGCATAGCTAAAATCCAATCAGAATCCAACAAGGCTTCTTCTACCTTCTTTGGCTCTTTCTTGGAAAGAAAGCTACTGTATAGACATTCTTCTTGAGTTGCTCTCCTTATTTGAACTCTAGAAGAAACATCACCAATAATAAGCTCAAAGGGATGATCTTTTGTCCATTTTCTTTGTTGAGGTAGATTAGCTCTAGATGAAGAAACCTCATTGTTGTCTTGACGTGTGATTGAGTTTTGATTGTTAGAAACTCCCCCTGAGTTTGTGGATCTTTGATTTAAGAAAGGGGAACTTTCTATAGGTGATCTGTCTTGACTTCCTGCTCCTTTTGATAACCTGACGGATGGTTAATTTTGAGTACCGACGGATGAAGCTGGTTGTCTCCCGAAGGATAACACAGGATTGCCTCCCGACGGATGAAGCATTATGCTACTCGACAGATGTTGAGTTTTGTGCTTCATTGGTAGTAGATTTATCTGCATTATCCTTAGACACTATTTCTTGATCACTTTCATCATCACTATCATCACTAACCATCTCTACATTGTCAAATTTGAGGCTCTCATGGTAGTCTCCATCTTTCAGTCCTTCAATCTTTTTATCATCAAACACAACATGTATTGATTCTACAATAATGTTGGTTCTTAGATTGTAGACTCTATATGCTTTACCAACAGTATATCCAACAAAAATTCCTTCATCTGCTTTAGCATCAAACTTCCCATTTTGATCAGTTTGATTTCTCAGAATATAGCATTTACAGCCAAAGACATGAAGAAAATTTAGAGTTGGCTTCTTGTTCTTGAACAATTGATAGGGAGTCATGCATCTTGCTTGATTAACCAGAGAAATATTCTGAGTGTAGCATGCAGTATTCACAGCTTCAGCCCAGAAATAGGTTGCCAGTTTAGATTCTTCAAGCATTATCCTTGCAACTTCAATAAGTGATCTGTTCTTCATTTCCACTACTCCATTCTGTCGTGGAGTCCTTGCTACTGAAAACTCATGCAGAATCCCATTTTCCTCATAAAATGCTCTCATGACAGAATTCTTGAACTCAGTTCCATTGTCACTCCTGATTCTTTTAACCTTGAAATCAGGATGATTATTGACTTGCCTTATGTGATTGATGATGATTTCACTAGCCTCATCTTTAGACTTTAGGAAATATGTCCAAGAGAGCTTTGAGAAATCATCTACAATTACTAGGAAAAATCTTTTCCTTGAGATGGACAACACATTGACTGGTCTAAACAAATCCATGTGAAGCAGTTGCAAAGGCTCTTCAATTGTTGAATCAAGTTTCTTCCTGAATGATGCTTTAATCTGCTTCACTTTTTGGCAGGCATCACAAAGTCCATCCTTAGAAAACTCCACTAGAGGAATGCCTCTAACAAGTTCTTTCTTTACTAGCGCATTCATGGTCTTGAAGTTTAAATGGGATAGCTTCTTGTGCCATAGCCAACTTTCATCCTGACTTGCTTTACTGAGAAGACAAGTAACAAATTCTGCATTAGATGAGTTGAAATCAGCTAGGTACACATTTCCTTTTCTCACACCAGTGAGAACCACTTTGTTGCTTCTTTTGTTAGTCACAACACATGCTTCTGAGTTGAAGGTTACTGAGTTGCCTTATCTCAAAGCTGGATGATACTCAACAAGTTGTGTTTGAGACCATCCACTAAGGCAACCTCCTCAATGATGACATTGTCCTTTGAAATCAAGCCATATCCCATAGTATAACCCTTGCTTGTCATCTCCAAAAGTAATACTTGGGCCAGCTCTCTCCTTAAACTCTGTGAGCAGGGTAGAATCACCAGTCATGTGTCTTGAACAACCACTATCCAAGTACCAAAGATTCTTTATGTTTCCCTATACACATCTAAATCAAATCAAGTTGATTTTGGTACCCAAGTTTCCCTTGGGTCCTGCCTTGTTAGCTTTCTTTTTCTGTTTCCTAGGCTTTATCTCATTTGACTTAGAGATTTCAGATTCATCCTTGGTCATTTAAGTTGGGCCTTTGAAACCATTCATTGCAACATAATTATCATGCATATTATTATTAACAGGGAATGACATGCTATTAGTAAACATGTTATTCCAATATGGCATGCTAAATGGCATTTGTGGCATACTAAATGCAGCATAATAATGATTAGGTGCAAATGGCATGTTAGCAAACTGTGCATTCATATTATGTGTAGACATGGCATTCATAGGCATGGGAGACATGGCATTCATGTTTGGAAAGTGAGGTGGCACACACATGAAATTAGGCATGGCAGATTTGCAATTAACAGACAGATGATTTACACTACCACACTTGACACAGATTTTTCTAGGAGCATATTTATCAGGTGTGTAGTTATTGTATTTGTTAATCCCTACTTTACCATTTCTATTGTTTTTCTTTTTAGCCTCTTTTTTTACCTCAATCTTTTTAAGTCTGTCACTTAACTGTTTGACAGTCATGTGACTAACATTAGCCTTTTTCCCTTTCTTAACTTGACTCTATTCACCTGAAACAAAGTTCTTGGAAACAGACCCATACTTCTCATTCAGCTTAACAAGTTTGGCTTTACTGATAGGCTTGCTCACAGCTGACGGATGAGGATTTTCATCATTCGACGGATGATCCTCATCATCCGTCGAGTCTACATCTGTTAGCACTCCATCTACCAAATTTGGTTCTAGTTTCTCTTTGTTATTTTTCCAGGATGCATCACAGAAATACTCAATTCCTTGAACTTTGGTGATTTGAGCATGGACATCCCTGGATGTTTTCCATGCTTTGATCACCTTTTGTTCACGCTCGAGCTGCTTCTTTAAAATTTCTTCTTTCTTCAAGGACTCAGTTAATTCCTCCTTGGCAATTTTACACTCAATTCTTAACTTTTCAAAATCAATGAACTGAGACTCAAGCACATTATTTCTCTCACTCAAAAATAAATTGTTTTATTTGATTTTAGCATTTTCTTTAATAAGAGACTTAAGTGTAACATGCAAATGATATAACTCTGTAGACATGTCATTTATGGCATCATTACACTCAGCTTTAGATAAATGTGCAAGGTTTGTAGTAATTACCTGATTACTTGAAGAACTTGTTTCTGTCTCATCAGACTTGGTTATTAGGGCTAGATTAACATAGCTGACATCTTCATCTTCATCCAGACCATCTGCTGCCCAGTCATTTTCTTGTGTTATGAAAGCCCTTTCCTTCTGTTTGAGCAGTTCAAAGTATTTTTGCTTATAATCCACAGGACTCAAACTTTTTCTTACTGGAATCTGACTTCTTACACTCACTGGAAAAATGCCCTGCCAAGCGAAATTTGAAACATTTGAATTTTGATTTATCCACCATGTTTCTATTTGGCTTGGCTGCTCCAAAGTTCTTCTTGAACTTGAGCTTGGAAAATCTCTTGGAAAGAAATGCTAGGTGTTCATCAATATCCTCCATGTCATCTTGGCTCAAAGAATCTTCATTTTCAGCTGCAAGCCCCTTACCCTTGCTTTCACAGACCCTTGAAATTGACTCAACAGCTTCCATCTTCACTTCCTTCTCTTTTTCCAACTCAGCAACTAGTGCAATGAATCCTCCTTTCTTCTTTCCTCTCTCCATCCTCTCATCATGCTCTATTTCAAGCTCATAAGTTTTCAGGATGCCATACAGTCTCTCCAAAGTAAACTCCTTATAGTCTTGTGAGTTTCTTAATGAGACTGTCATTGGTTTCCATTCCTTTGGATGAGATCTAAGGAATTTCAGATTGGAGTCTTTTGTCTGATAGACCCATTCCATGCAACTGAAGAGCATTTAGTAGTTGTTGGAACCTACTAAAAATGTCAGTGAGAGACTCACTTTCTTCATTATGAAAATGCTCATATTGGTGAATCAGAAGCTGCATCTTGTTTTCTCTAACTTGCTCAGTGCCATCACATATGATCTGTATTGTATCCCAAACATCCTTCGCAGTTTTGCAGTTGATAATGTTGTCAAACATATCTCCATCAACTCCATTAAACAAGGATATTCATGGCCTTTTTATCCTTCTTGACTTGTTTAATGTCAAGATCAGACCATTCGTGCCTTGGCTTGGGGACTGATGGCTCGTTTCCTGTTGCAGCTCTCATTGGAACATGAGGGCCTCTTTCTATACAGTCAACATAGGCCTCAACTTGAGAGAGCAAATAAAGATGCATCTTTACCTTCCAATGATGGTAATTATCTTTATCCAGAAAAGGGATTTTGACTCCAACATCCTTCTTGTTCATCTTGCTGTATTGTTTTCATCTTTACACTCTTTGTAAGTTAAGAGCTTGCTCTGATACCAATTGTTAGTCCCTTAACAATATGACAAGAATTACAGAAGGGGGTTGAATGAAATTCTTGAAACTTTTTCTTAAAATAAAAATGTTCTAACTCGAATATATATATAAGTGTGAATTGATTAGTACAATGCGGAATAGTTACTTAAATGAATCAAATCACAAGTAATTAAAAACAAGAGTCTTTATAAAACTTTCTGGTGGATTTGAATGATTCCACCAGAGATATATATTATATATCGAGAGAACCCTGTGTGCAAAATGCTCACAGCTGCTTACAACTAATTGAACAACTAAGAGTACATAGAAATGCTAAGAATTCTGCTTACAAATGTTTCTCTATGCAAAATGCTCACAGCTGCTTACAACAATTGAACAACTAAGAGTACAGAGAAATGCTAAGAATTCTGCTTACAAATGTTTCTCTGCTTGTTTCTTAGATCGATAGTTTCTTAGTTGCTACTTCTTGGTTTATATATCACCAAGATTACAAAGTAATGAGACAGGATAATAAAATAAAAACTATATAGTCTATTACAATGCTACTTCATTACTCTATTCTAGCATCTTTGAATATCTTCATAATAGCATGGAAATGTCAATGCTTCTTTGTTCTCGAAAACCCAGTTGAATAGGCTACCACATTCCATTTGCATCCACTCGACGCATGTGACTTTGTTGTCACTGTCAACAGATCTTTGAATTCTTTATTCAGTCGGGTTCATGATCATCCGTCAATTTATTAATCATCCGTCGGGTTGTCTAGTTGATCATCCGTCAACTTCATTGTCTGTCGGGTAGCAATCTGGCCCTTGACTTCATTTCATTTATGCAGAATTACAAGACATCATCTATGTACAATTAATCAACATATTCTGCATATCTAGTTAAAGTCAACATGACTTGAATACTACTTACAGAATCTATACAATGGTGTATGCAGAAATGTGCTACAGACTTATTGTTATATAAGCTACTCATTCGATGGATAATAAGTCATCATCCGTCGGGACTATAATGAGTACATCCGTCGGGACTATAAATCTTATCCGTCGAGTGCTACATAATTTCACTAAGTAAAATCTACCAGGGTGTTTTGTTCATGAAATCATCAAGTACACAACATATACACAACATCTTGCATTACTTGCACCCAATCAGCATCTTGAAGAGCTTCTTCCAGTTTCTTTGGTTCAGTCTGAGAAAGAAAAGAATGATAGAGACATTCATTTGATATAGATGTTCTAGTTCTGACACCTGCATTAGGATTTCCAATAATTAAGTCAGGTGTATGTGCTTTAGTCCACTTCCTTGCAGATGGAAGGTTTTCTCTAGACCTGGATGCTCCCCCATGATCCATGCTGTCTCCATCAACATTTTCTGATGCTCCCCCTGAAATTATGCTCTCTGAGTTGGATCCTTCAGAATTTGAGTTTCCAGAAATATTCAAAACTTGAGTTTCCAAAATTATCAGAACTTGGCCCATCAGAACTTGACGAATCAGAACTTGAAGAGCCTGTTGTAGATTCTGATGCTTCTTGAGATGTGGTTGTATCTTCACTATGCTCCCCCTACATAGGTGCATCTTTTTTTGGCGTAGTCACCACAGTTTCAATAATATCAGAGTTTAATCCATCAGAGTTTGCAGTATCAGGATTTAGACTGTCAAGATTTACAGAATCAGAATTTAAAACTTCATTTTCGAATCTCAGCTGATCATGATCATTGAAATCTTCAAGTCCAGTAATCTTCTTATCATCAAAAGAGATATTGATAGATTCCATGACAACCCTTGTTCTTTAATTGTAGACTCGGAAGGCTTTTGTAGAAAGTGGATATCCAACAAAAATTCCTTCATCAGCTTTTAGATCAAATTTGGATAGCTGTTCGGGATGAGTCTTAAGAACAAAACACTTGCATCCAAATACATGAAAATACTTCAGATTTGGCTTCTTTTTCTTCACCATCTCATATGGTATTTTTCCATGCTTGTTCATTAGTGTTGAATTCTGAGTAAAACAAGCAGTCTGCACAGCTTCAGCCCAAAAGTAGGTTGGCAACTTTGCTTCATCAAGGCATAGTTCGTGCAGCTTCAATAAGAGTTCTATTCTTTCTTTCAACAACTACATTTTGCTGTGGAGTTCTAGGAGCAGAAAATTCCTGCTTTATTCCATGGTCTTTGCAGAACTCTTTCATGATCAAATTCTTGAACTCAGTGCCATTATCACTTCTTATGATCTTCACAGAATCTTTGACCAATTTATCCAGTTGCTTGACATGATCAATCAAGATAGATGCAGTTTCACTTTTTGTGTGCAAGAAATACACCCATGTGTATTTGGTGAACTCATCTACTATGACCATAGCATATTTCTTCTTTACAATAATCACAAAGGCCATCAGAAGCAAATACTGATTTTAGCAGTCCTCTCATAAGATCTTTCTTGACTAGTTCATTTATATTGTTAAAATTTAAATGAGAGAGTTTCTTGTGCTAATCCCAGCTTTCTTCAATTGATGCTCTACTCAACTGACAGATTGCAGAACCATCAGTACTTGTTGAAAGCTTGGCTTCATAAATGTTACCATGCCTGTATCCTTTCAGAACAACTTTTCCTGTAGATTTGCTTACAACTTTACAGTATTCTTCAAAGAAATCCACATGATAACCTATGTCACAGATTTGACTCACACTCAGCAGATTGTGTTTAAGTCCTGAGACCAGAAATACTTTTTCAATGATGACATTCCCAAGATTGATATTGCCATATCCCAGAGTTTTTCCAATGTTGCCATCTCCATAAGAAACACCTGGGCCAGCTTTCTCCACAAAGTCTGATAGCAGGGCTTTATTTCCAGTCATATGTCCTGAACATCCACTGTCCAGACCTAGGATGTTTTTTCTGTTGCCCTGCAATCACAAAGACCACTAATGATTAGTTTTAAGGACCCAGACTTGCTTGGATCCTTTGGCCTTTTTAAGTTTGTTAACATTTACAGCGGATTTAGCATCAGAGTTTATGTTAACACTTTTCTTATCAAAATTTGCAATATCAGACTTTGCATCAGAACTTACACTAGAAGGAATAATGATAACTTTCTTTACAGAAGGTTTTATTTGATAATAATCATAGTATAAACTATGATATTCCTTACAAGTATAAATGGAATGCCATAAACTACCACAATGAAAACAAGGATTTTGTGGCTTATATCTAACAGACTGACTCTTAACTCCTGACTTTGAAGGTAAGAACTTTATGTTCTTATTCTTCCTGTAAAAAGAAGCCAGATGGTTAGAGTTTCCACAGTTATAACATGTTTTTCTAGGAGCATTAGGTACAGGCTTATAATTGTTACTTTTGTTCACACCTTCCTTTCCATTCCTATTTTTCCTAGGTGGCTTTACCTTGTTTACATTCTTGACATCTTTCAACTTATACTTAAGCTGCTTCTTAGTCATTAAGCCTATGTTAACTTCAGTTGGCTTATCCTGTTTAGGTTTGTCAGAAGTTACTTTCTCCTTAACTTCTGATTTCTCAATATTAGACTTTGCAGTTACAAACTTAACAGGATTTACCTTTGGTTTTTGTTTAACAACTATAGGCTCCGTTTCTACAGTTGCCCTTACTGTTCTTATCATCTCCATAACCTAAGCCCTCTTTCCAGTTTCCACTACCAAGAATATCATGAGTTGCTTTACCAGAGTTAGTCCAAGTCCTGATAATCTCTCTTTCCTTTTCTAACTCAGTTTTTAGAGATTCATTCATTTTAAGCACTTCATCTCTAACATAGAAAGCATCATCTCTATCTTTCTGAGTTTGATGGAACATGACTAACTCTTTTTCTAAATAATCATTCCTCTTCTTAAAAGCCAGATTTTTAGAAGTTAACCTATCACATGTTAAATTCTGATCTCTATAACTAATGAATATGGTTTTAAGATAAGATCTCAACTCAGAAATATTATCAGTAGAAAAGCAAGAGTTGATAGAGGTACCTTCAATTTAGCAGTTTCAAGGCTGCTATCAGAATTTGCCATTAAGGCATAGTTTACCTCTTTTTCAGATTCTAAAGTGTCTAAATGGTTTTTCTTGCAATCAGGAGAGATATGGCCTTTGTCAAACTTTCCTCCTTTGACTTTAATCTTTCTGAGCCCTTTCTTTTTAGGACTTCCACCTTTCCTGGAAAGTTTCTTCTCGGAATCTTGTGTCTTGGTGGGCATGGATGGAGTTTGTGTTCCTTTAGACATGATTGTTTTGGATCTTTAAACTGTATGTGTGTTAACAGATCGCTCTGATACCACTTGTTAGGTCACACACACTGTAGAAGGGGGTTGAATACAGTGTTTAGCACAATCAAATCGGATATAAGAACTCAAGTAACAAAAATCAGATTTTATTCAACACAATAAACTCTGTTACAATATGGAATTGTCCTCTCTCAGTGATGAACAAATTATCACGAGAGCTGCTAGGGTTACAAAGAATAATAACTTCGATAATGATAATATTTATAGTGTAAACCCTATGCATGTGTTTATATATTACACAGTTACAAGATAAATTCTAATTGATATGGAATATAATTCTGCTTCCTAAAATATATCAACTAGTTATCTTTTCTTCCTAGTATTCTATTTTTCATAGAATTCTTTCTTCATGCATAATTCTTTCTGTCTTAGTCTCGATCTTCTTTTCTTTCAATCAGCTACCTGCCTTATCTGAAAGTCATCTTAAGTCCTGATATTATCTCCTGATAAATATCTTCTGATAACTTAAGTTCTGATAATTTAGTTCTGATATCTTAAGTTCTGTCTTCAGTATAAGTGTTGATTTCCAGTTAAGTACTGATTTGTCCTATTAAGTAAGATCTGAAAACTAAACACAAATCATATTACACATGACATTATCAAATATATCTAACAATCTCCCCCAACTTGTAAATTAGCATAATATACAAGTTCAACATATATTTGATGATGTCAAAAATATTAAGTACAAATGCATGAGAATTTGACTAGATAACTACAACTTAGAGTCCTTTCAGCTTTATCATCTTTAACTTCTGATAACAGCTTCAGTCTATATACACTTCAGAATTTAAGCAGTTGTAGATCTTTGACTTGGCTTCAATTTCTGATCTCTTTGATATCAGGAGTTGTTCTGAGATAGTTCTTCAACAAACATCTCTCAGCATATTCAAGTTCATTAACCATCCTCCTTTTAGCATTTATCAATTCAGCTGTATCTTCACCAGTTTGAAAAATAGCTGCTCTGAGATCATTTATCTTAGCTTTTCTTATCTCCTGATCTAGTCTAATCAGATATGCCTTGTCAAACTCTAGATTGAATTTCACAGCTTTATAACCCAGAAAAGTAGTTATAATCTTAGCAGAGTTAGGCTTCATTTCGACAATATCACCTTTGTGATCTCTGTGCTTGGGATATTATGTATTGTCAGACTTTACAGAATAAAGCTTCTTCTATCTTTGAATTTGAGACTTTATATACCATACAGCACTATCTGTTAATCTGTCTTTCACTTGAAGTAGAAATAGAACATGTTCCAGTTCCTCAAAATACTTCAGTGGTATAAGCATTCTGCCTAATCTGGTATACCCTTCCATCTATCATAAAATATAACAAGATATGTTCTTTCAAAAAGGTATGGTAACATTATCAAATATATCTAACAATTTACGACTCGAGTTCGGCTCGTTTTGTTAATAAGCTCGAACTCGAACACATTTTTTGTCCGATAAGGAAGCTCGGCTCGACTCGAGTTCGTTAAGAAAAAATTAAGTTTTGGCTCGTTTATGTCAAATCTCAATTCGGCTCAGTTCGTTTACAGCCCCAGGAGCAACAGATAATTACTTAATAAAAAATTAATAACATGTAAGTATACAATATATATGTGACATATAATATAACAATATAACACAATGAATAATAACTTACCTCAATTACGTAAGCAGATAATTTATATTAAAACATATATTAAATACTCAACAACCCATCAAGAACGAAACATCTAAAATCTGGAATATCTCCATGATTTCAAATATGATTAGATCATTATTTAGTCTTTTTAACCCTCTAAATGATATTTTATTGAAAATACAAAACACAAAGTTACAGAGAATGAAAAGACCTTTTCGTAAAATCCACAATCATCTAATTCCGACTTACAATGATTTAACTATAAATTATACAAAGGCTGCTAATTTTTATGTATTAAGCCCCACAAATTTTGATTATAAAGTCGAGCAGGAGAATATGATAACCTATTTTTTAACTTACAAGTTATCAAGTTATCGATATTAAAAATTTGACCAAAATTTAGGGCCATGCCAAATTTAATTTAAAATCCTAATATCTATCAAATTTTAATCCATTTTTTCTATTATTCTTTTTTTATTATTATTATAAAAATTAAGGGCTATTACATCAAAGATATGGGTTCAAGACGAACCAAAAATTTGAATTTGTAATGTAATGCACATATATTTTATGTTTTTAACTTCTCCCTAAAATATTCTATCAAATTCAAAATATGCTATAAAATATTATTATACAACTTATGAAAACAATGAATATTTATTTAGAGAATATTATTGCTTCATAGAGCTGTATAAGGATGACAATCGGGTCAGTCGAAACAGGTTTAGCAAAAACCAAACCCGAACACGATTATTTTTGCCAAACCCGGAACCGGAACCCGTACCCGGAAAAACCCGAACCCTAAATCTGAACCCGAACCCATCAGATTCGGTTCGAGTTTGGTTTCGGGTTTGTAGTTCACTATCAAATTGCACCTTAATTGGCACAAACTCTAGTGAAAAACTATTAGGATCTAATTTGAGTAAAGTGCTCGTAAATATGATGATATTGAAATTTTTGGGGTTGAATTAGAGAGTTCAGATAAGACAATGGATCATACCTCTATGAATAAAATTGTTGGTGAAATAATGCAACAATCTTGACTTTTAGTATACTTGTATTGAACATGTTGCTAAAAACATATTTAAACGACTTTAATGCAATAGTTTGTAAACAGTATAATTTTTTAGTACTAATATTAGTAATATATTATATTATATATTATATTACTACTTATAAAATGTAAAATATTATTTATATATTAACACGGGTTTCAGATCGGGTTCAGATTTGGGTCGGAACGGAACGAGTTTCGGGTTTTTGGGTCGGGTTCGAAACAGTATGCCATACTGAATACAAAATAGGATTCACCCAAACTCGACCTGAAAATGGTTCGGATTTAAAAATTAAACCCAAACCCGAATTCAAACCCGAAATATTCGGATTCGGTAAAACCCGGATACAAATCGGATATCCATCGGTTCGGTACAAATTGCCGTCCGCCGTACTTCACTTGACGTTGACAACTCCCACATTTTCAAATAAATTATGGTACATTAGTTTAGTTTACTAGCACCAGGATCACAGAGTGTAGTCAAAGAATAAGGCAAGGCAAAAAAAAGAAAGAAGCAGCCAAAATGAAAGTCCCACTCTCCATTCTCTCGCTCTTTCTACTCGGTATTCTTCTTCACCTTGTTATTCTTCCACAAGCATCTGTTATAGTTATAAAAAGTTACACTAGTTGGTGCTTTGTAGCAGTGGTTGTTGTTTGTTCCACATTCTTGAGCAACGACATATGGCTAAAGTCACAAAGGCTTAGATGGAAGCTTAAAAGGCAAGGTATTAAAGGACCTCATCCTTCTTTATTCTATGGAAATGTCCCTGAGATGCAGAGGATTCAATCTTCTTCCAAGTCCATCTCCATCTCTTCCTCTTGTAATGATTTCATAGCCCATGATTACACTTCTACCCTTTTCCCTTACTTTGAACAATGGAGGAAACTTTATGGTAAGCTCCATCTACAATCATACAAAGTATACATCATCCATGTTTGTCTTTCTAAATATAGAAATATGTTTCATCTTTTTTTTGTGTATAAGATTTTTACATTATTCTATACTAATTTAAACTTTGTTATAATCAAGTTGCCGGTTGGCCAGAACCATAGGTCCATAAGTTAAAGAATGTTATTGGGTGACTACCATCAAGTTAACAACCCTTCCTATTTGGTGCCTAATGAGACAGCCTTGAATTATACTATGCGTTGTTGTTCGTATTAAAGTTAAGTTACCCGTTCTCCTAAAATCTGGATAATAAGGTAACGACGAGCGTGAGGATGTCTGGAATGTAAACTAAATTGTACCACTTGTGTATAGATGAATAAGCTTTGCACTCACTGAAACCCAAAATATCAGAGATGTTTTTCCAGCTCATACAACATGAGCATCTGTTTGGTACAGTACTGTGACAGCTTAGCAGCTATGTGTAACAGTGTAAGCATTTAAACAACATTATGTAGACTTGATTAATTTGTCCAAATTCATTACTTATAAACAATTGTTTTTTTATTGGATTGAATAGACTTGTGAATAATCAATGGGTACTTTGTCATAACACTGATTGCTCAGTTTATTTTGTCGTATACTTTTAATCGGTTATCATTATGTGAACGAATTTATCGTACGTGTTGTCCTTAGGCTTGTTTAATTAGGAGTGGTAGCTTGTAATCTGTATAGTAAGTAAGTTAGAAAAATAGTTAGCAGATGAGATACATAATAATATCTATGCTAACAACATACTGGACCACATGATGAAAGCAAACAAGAAAAGAAATCATGGTTATGAAGATGCTTTTTTTGATAAGACTACATACAGGTCACAGGGGCATGCTTTATTGGAGAGTCTTTGGATTAACTAAGAATGCATCAAATCACTAAGTTTGAACTATACTGTGGGGTTATGAATGCAGGTCCAGTGTATACCTATTCAACTGGGAACAAACAACATTTGTACGTGAATCATCCCGAACTAGTGAAGGAAATGAATCAATGCATCACTTTCGGATTAGGAAAGCCTTCATATATAACTAAGAGACTCGCGCCTTTACTAGGGAATGGCATTTTGAGGTCGAATGGTCATTTTTGGGCACAGCAGAGGAAAATCGTGGCCCCTGAATTTTTTATGGACAAGGTCAAGGTAGGACGAAAATCATGGCCCCGGAAAAGTTTAGGCCACATTTTTATAATAATTTTAGGAGTTACAATAATTAAGTGCATGGG
The DNA here is from genome assembly GCF_009905375.1 of Apium graveolens. Lineage (NCBI taxonomy): Eukaryota > Viridiplantae > Streptophyta > Magnoliopsida > Apiales > Apiaceae > Apium > Apium graveolens. The sequence goes on from NW_027417375.1 coordinate 101,992, forward strand.
AGAAATTGATTGGTATGTATGTGACAGGGAATGGTTGGTCTGATGGTAGAGTCAGCACAGCCACTTCTGAAGAAATGGGAGTCCTGCATTGAGGCACAAGGTGGAGTTATGACAGAGATAAGAGTTGAAGAGGATTTAAGAAGCGTCTCTGCTGATGTTATCTCCAGAACATGCTTTGGCAGCTCTTATGTCAAAGGCAAACAGATCTTCTCTAAGCTCAGAACTCTTCAAGAGACCATATCTACTGGCAGCGTTCTTTTTGGCCTACCGACATTTGGGTAGTTTATATTGATTATATGTCGTATACCTTGAAATTCTGCATCTTGCCTTTATTTTATATTTTTTCATGTATCCAGTTGTCATTTTCAGCAGCAAAAAGGCCTAGCTTATAAGTTCAAACATTTATAAAAAGGAGACAAGGGGACCAGTACATTTTGTAGCATTCTATTAGCTGTTAACAATTTTAGCTCTAGTGGCTTTTCAATTTATTCTACTGATCCTAAACCTTTGCTGCAGATTTCTTGCAACTAGACAGCAAAAGGAGATGAGGGGTTTGGAAAGGGAGGTGGAATCTTTGATCTGGGAAGTAGTGAAAGAACGCCAAAAGGAATGTCTAGAGTCATCGTCATCATTGGAGAAGGATCTGTTGCAGCTGATACTCGAGGAGGCCATTAATGATGTTTGTGTGGGCAAGGAGTCATCCAAGCAGTTCATTGTTGATAATTGCAAAAACATATATTTTGCAGGGCATGAGTCCACCGCTACTGCTGCTACATGGTGCTTGATGCTTCTTGCTTTACATCCTGAATGGCAAGCTCGTATACGCGAGGAAACTCTTCAAATTTGCCAGGACGGCATTCTAGATTCAGATTCACTTTCCAAAATGAAAACGGTACATAATCATGGACTAATTGGAGAAACCATCAAATATTACAATATAATTTTGACAAAGATTAGTAAGAAATTATAATAATATAGAGTGATGCCACTGATATAGGTAACAATGGTGATTCAAGAAGTGATGCGTTTGTATCCACCAGCAGCATTTGTGTCAAGGGAAGCACTAGAAGAGACTCAACTCGGACGAATCACTGTTCCAAAAGGCGTATGTATATGGACATTGATCCCGACACTGCATCGTGATCCAGATATATGGGGAGCAGATGCAAATGAGTTCAATCCTGAGAGGTTTTCCTCAGGTGTATCTAATGCCTGCAAAGTTCCCCAGGCATACATTCCATTCGGATTAGGACCTAGGTTGTGCTTAGGTAAAAATTTTGCAATGGTTCAACTGAAAGTTGTCATAACACTTATCATATCCAAGTTCACATTTTCACTAGCTCCCAGTTATAAGCACTCCCCTGCTTACAGAATGATCGTTGAGCCTGGACATGGTGTTTCCATCCTGGTTCAGAGATCTAAAAGGGGCTAATAATATTGCGTATTGTGCATAGACGCACGTTGCTCTCTTCTTGCTATATATATCCTTTTCTTCAACTCAGAAGTACTATGCAAATATTGTTCCGATACGAGAGTCTTCAACTTGCTCATCTTATCAGTTTAACTGACGCTAATATATGTCAGAATTGCAAATGCTACATGGAAATCATGCAAGGTCAAAATAATGACTTGATCATGTGAGTTAAAAATCTGTAGCCGCCAAATGTTCACAAACTTGGTTAATTTTTTTGTCATGAATATAGTAAAATCGTCCATTAAACAAAATACACACAAAAATTAGTAAAGAAAAGAATTAATTAAAGAACAAGTATAAAAATACGTGAATAATGATATATGAATTGAAAATTTGTGTGTGCCAATGTTAACGAAGAAATGACAAGTTCCCGAGAGGACAGAAGATCTGCAGAGAGCCTTGAAGAGAGCAAGGCACATTGAAATAATATTTTTTAAAAGGACGCACATTATTTTTGTCTAATTTTAATTTTAGATTTTCTAATAATATATATTTTGGATAGAAGTCTAATTGTAACACCCTTTTTAAATAATAAAAGGAGATATTACATATAACTCATAAACCTCAAACAGAGCACTAATATATTCTAAACAATAATTAAATAGTCTAAAATCTCCAAAATAATATTAAATCTTGAAAAAAAATAGAACCGATGTCTATATTTTGAAAAAAAATGAACGCGGCAAAGCCCCCCTTTCTTTCCCCCTTAGCCAATTTTTCCCCCCTTAACGAATTCACTCTCCCTCTCTTCAGACAAATTAACTAAAAAAATCTAAACTAAAAACTAAATACTGCTCTCTCTCTCTCTCAAAATCTCTCTCCCTCGTCAATCTCTCTCAAACTCTCAGACCCTCTCCCGTCACCGGTTCTCTCCCGGCCAAACTCTCTCTCCCTCTCTCTCACTCACCATCTCTCTCTAGTCCGTCTCAACCTCTCTCTAAAACACACAAACTCTCTCTCTCTCACCGGAGTCTCGCCGTTGTTTTGCCGTGGTCTCGGTCGTACTCTCTCCGACCTCTCGCCGCTGCTGCAATCTACTCAACCAAAGCAACTGCGCTGACTCTTTGTACTCTCACATTTGCACTCAAATTAGGTTTATTTCTCCTCCTTTTTCATTATATAAACTTGAATTAACCCACATGTTAACCATTAATTTAGAATTTTGAAAACCCTGGATTTGAAAATTATGTGTTTTTTAAATTGAAACCCTAGATATGAAAGTTGGGGTTTTTTAAATTGAAACCCTAATTTATACTAGGTGGATGTTGCTCTGTAATTATCTTGTTGCTTGTAAATTTTGGTTTTGATTTTACATTTGTTTAATTTTAATTGTGTTTAATTGTATCTCTCTGTTTTGACATATATAATTACTTAAAGGATAATTGTATTTTAATTGTATCTCTCTGTTTTTCAGTGTTATTCTGTTAGCAATGAATTAGGATAGTGGTACAAAAATAATGATAACAATTTTGTCAATTGTTATCCTAATGTTGTGAATATGTTGTGTACTTGATGATCACTTTAACAAAATGTCTAAGTAGATTTTACTTAGTGAAATTATGTAGCACTCGACGGATAAGAGTTTTAGTTCCGACGGATAACTCATTGTAGTCTCGACGGATGATTAACTTATTATCAATCGAGTGAGTAGCTTATGTAATAATAAGTTTGTAGCACAGTGATGTATGCACCTTTGTATAGAATCTGTAGTAGCATATAAGTCATGTTGACTTTAACTAGATATGCAGAATAGGTTGATCAACTGTACATAAGCAATGTCTTGTAATTCTGTATAAGTGAAATGAAGTCAAGTGCCAAAATAGCTACCGACGGATGATTAACAAAGCGTCGACGGATGATCAAATGACTATCAACGGATGTTTCACATAGCAGTCGATGGATGATCAATTAAGTCATCGACGGATGATCTGAAAGTCGACGGATGATCATATCAAGATTCAAACATCAGTTGAACAGTGAAAGCTGACACACAGCCGTCGAGTTGGATACAAACACACTGTGGAAGCCCATTAACTGGGTAATAGAGGACGAAAAGCAGCAAAGATCAAGACTGTTAGATTTTATATTTGTTCAGTTCTTTTGACTTTGTAATCTTGGTAATATATATAAACCAAGAGAGTAGAAAATAGAAAAATAACTGAGATAGCTGAGAAACATAAGAAAACAGAGAAATCTTTGTAAGCACAATCTTTAGCATCTCCTGTATTCTCAGCAGTTCTATTTTGTAAGCAGCTGTGAGCATTTCTGCACATAGAGTCCTCTCGATATATTATATATATCTTTGGTGGAATTGTTTAAATCCACCAGAAAGTTTTTAAAGACTCTTATTTTTAATTACTTATGTTTTTGATTCATTCAAGTTTACATTCCGTATTGTGCTAATCAAAACAAATATATCCATAATCGAGTTGAACATTTTTATTCCAAGAAAAAGGTTCAAGAATTTCATTCACCCCCCTTCTGTAATTCTTGCTATATTGTTAAGGGACTAACAATTGGTATCAGAGCAAGCTCTTAATCTACAAAGAGTTTAAAGATCAAAACAGTTCAGCAAGATGAACAAGAAAGATGTTGGAGTCAAGATTCCTTTTCTTGATAAAGATAATTACCATCATTGGAAGGTAAAGATTCATCTTCATATGCTTTCTCAAGATGAGGCCTATGTGGACTGCATAGAAAAAGGCCCTCATGTTCCAATGAGAGCTGCAACAGGAAATGAACCATTTTTTCCAAAGCCAAGGCATGAATGGTCTGATCCTGATATTGAACAAGTCAGGAAAGATAAAAAGGCCATGAACATTATGTTCAATGGTGTTGATGCAGACATGTTTGATAACATTATCAACTGCAAGACTACCAAGGAAGTTTGGGACACAATACAGATAATCTGTGATGGTACTGAGCAAGTAAGAAAAAATAAAATACAGCTCCTGATTCAGCAATATAAGCATTTTTACAATGAAGAAAGTGAGTCACTCACTGACATTTTTAGTAGATTCCAAAAGCTACTAAATGCTCTTAAATTGCATGGAAGAGTCTATCAGACTAAAAACTCCAATCTGAAATTTCTCAGATCTCTTCCAAAGGAATGGAAACCAATGACAGTCTCATTGAGAAACTCACAAGATTATAAGGAGTTTACTTTGGAGAGACTGTATGGCATTCTGAAGACCTATGAGCTTGAAATAGAGCAGGATGAAAGAATGGAGAGAGGAAAGAAGAAAGGAGGATCCATTGCACTAGTTGCTGATCTGGAAAAGGAGAAGGAAGTGAAGATGGAAGCTGTGGAATCAACTTCAAAGGCCTGTGAAAGCAAGGGTAAAGAGCTAGCTGCAGAAAATGAAGATTCATTGAGCCAAGATGACATGGAGGACATTGATGAGCACCTAGCATTCCTTTCAAGAAGATTTGCCAATCTCAAGTTCAAGAAGAACTTTGGAGCTGCCAAGCCAAATAGAAACATGGTGGATAAATCAAAATTCAAGTGTTTCAAATGTGGCTTGGCAGGGCATTTTGCAAATGAGTGTAAAAAGTCAGATTCCAGTAAGAAAAGATTTGAGTCTGTAGATTACAAGCAAAAATACTTTGATCTACTCAAACAAAAGGAAATGGCTTTTATTACACAAGAGAATGACTGGGCAGCTGATGGCTTGGATGAAGATGAAGATGTCAGCTATGTCAATCTATCCCTTATGGCCAAGTCTGATGAAACAGAGACAAGTTCCTCAAGCAATCAGGTAATCACTACAAACCTTGCACATTTATCTAAAGCTGAGTGTAATGATGCAATAAATGACATGTCTACAGAATTGTATCATTTGCGTGTTACACTTAAGTCCCTCACTAAAGAAAATGCTAAAATCAAAGAAAAAAACTTATTTTTGAGTGAGAGGAATAATGTGCTGGAGTCTCAGTTTGTTGAGTTTGAGAAACTAAAAATTGAGTGTAGAATTGCCAAGGAGGAATTAACTGAGTCCTTGAAAAAGGAAGAAAATTTAAAGAAGCAGTTCGATCGTGAACAAGAGGTAATTAAAGCATGGAAAACATCCAGAGATGTTCATGCTCAAATCACTAAGGTTCAAGGAATTGAGTCTTTTTGTGATGAAGCCTGGAAAAAGAATAAGGGGAAACTAGAACCTATTTTGGTAGATGAGTTGCTGACAGATGTAGACTCGACGGATGATGAGGACTATCCGTCGGATAACAAAAAGTGTTATCCGTCGAATGATAAAAATCCTCATCCGTCGGCTGTAAGCAAACCCATTAACAAAGCGAAATTAACCAATCTAAATGATAAGTATGGGTCTGTTTCCAAGAACTTTGTTTCAGGAGAGTCAAGTCAAGCCAAGAAAGGGAAGAAGGCTAATGTTGGTCACATGACTGTCAAACAGTTAAGTGACAGACTTGAGAAGATAGAGGTAAAAACAGAGACTAATAGGAAAAACAATAGGAATGGTAAAGTAGGGATTAACAAACACAATAACTACACATCTGACAAATATGCTCCTAGAAAAATCTGTGTCAAGTGTGGTAGTGTAAATCATTTGTCTGTTAATTGCAAATCTGCCATGCCTACTCCCATGTCTGTTCAGCCTCAATTCTCTAACATGAATGCCATGCCTCCCATGCCTGTTAATGCTATGCCTACACAGAACATGAATGCACAGTTTGCTAATATGCCATTTGCACCTAATCCATATTATGCTGCATACAATATGCCTCAAATGCCATTTAGCATGCCTTACTGGAATAACATGTTTGCACCAAGCATGCCATTTCCCGTTAGCTATAACATGCATAATAATTCTGTTGCATCTAGTGGTTTCAAAGGCCCAACCCAAATGACTAAGGAAGAATCTGAAATTCCTAAGTCAAATGAGTTAAGACCTAAGAAACAGAAGAAGAAAGCTAACAAGGCAGGACCCAAGGAAACTTGGGTACCAAAATCAACTTGATTTGATTTTAATGTGTGCAGGGAAATAGAAGGAATCTTTGGTACTTGGATAGTGGTTGTTCAAGACACATGACTGGTGATTCTACCCTGCTCACAGAGTTTGAAGAGAGAGCTGGCCCAAGTATCACTTTTGAAGATGACAGCAAAGGTTATACTGTGGGATATGGCTTGATTTCAAAGGACAATGTCATCATTGAAGAGGTTGCCTTAGTGGATGGTCTCAAACACAATCTGTTGAGTATCAGCCAGCTTTGTGACAAAGGCAACTCAGTAACCTTCAACAAAGAAACCTGTGTTGTGATTAATAATCAAAACAACAAAGTGGTTCTTACTGGTGTGAGAAGAGGAAATATGTACCTAGCTGGCTTCAACTCAACTAAAGCAGAATCTGTAACTTGTCTTCTTAGTAAAGCAAGTCAAGATGAAAGTTGGCTATGGCACAAGAAGCTATCCCATTTGAACTTCAAGACCATGAATGAGCTGGTAAAGAAAGAGCTAGTTAGAGGCATTCCTCTGGTGGAGTTTACAAAGGATGGACTGTGTGATGCCTGCCAAAAGGGGAAGCAGATTAAAGCATCATTCAGGAAGAAACTTGATTCGGCAATTGAAGAGCCTCTGCAACTGCTTCACATGGATTTGTTTGGACCAGTCAATGTATTGTCAATTTCAAAGAAAAGATTTTACTTAGTAATTGTAGATGATTTCTCAAAGTTCTCTTGGACCTATTTCCTAAAGTCCAAAGATGAGGCTAGTGAAATCATCATCAATCACATAAGGCAAGTTAACAATCATCCTGATTTCAAAGTTAGAAGAATCAGGAGTGACAATGGAACTGAGTTCAAGAACTATGTCATGAGAGTATTTTGTGAGGAAAATGGGATCTTGCATGAGTTTTCAGCAGCAAGGACTCCACAACAGAATGGAGTAGTGGAAAGAAAGAATAGATCCCTTATTGAAGCTGCAAGGACAATGCTTGAAGAATCAAAATTACCAACTTATTTCTGGGCTGAAGCTGTAAACACTGCATGCTACACTCAGAACATCTCTCTGATTAATCAAGCAAGATGCATGACACCTTATCAATTGTTCAAGAACAAGAAGCCAACTCTAAACTTTCTTCATGTCTATGGCTGTAAATGCTATATTCTGAGAAATCAAACTGATCAAAATGAGAAGTTTGATGCTAAAGCAGATGAAGGAATTTTTGTTGGATATGCTGTTGGTAAAGCATATAGAGTCTACAATCTAAGAACCAACATTGTTGTTGAATCTATACATGTTGTGTTTGATGATAAAAAGATTGAAGGACTAAAAGATGGAGATTACCATGAAAGCCTCAAATTCGACAATGTTGAGATGGTCAGTGATGAAAGTGATGATGAGAGTGATCAAGAAACAGTGTCTAAGGATAAGGCTGACAAATCTACCACAAATGAAGCACAAAACTCAACATCCGTCGAGTTACATAATGCTTCATCCGTCGGAAGGCAATCTGTATTATCCGTCGGAAGACAACCTGCCTCATCCGTCGGTACTCAAAATTCACCATCCGTCGGGTTATCAAAAGGAGCAGGAAGTCAAGACAGATCACCCATAGAAAGTACCCCTATCTCAAATCAAAGATCCACAAACTCAGGGGGAGTTTCTAGCAATCAAAACTCAATCACACATCAAGACAACATTGAGGTCTCTTTATCTAGGGCTAATCTACCTCAACCAAGAAAATGGACAAAAGATCACCCCTTTGAACTGATTATTGGTGATGTTTCTTCCAGAGTTCAAACCAGGAGAGCAACTCAAGAAGAATGTCTATACAGCAGCTTCCTGTCTAAGGAAGAACCAAAGAAGGTAGAAGAAGCCTTGTTAGATCCTGATTGGATTTTAGCTATGCAGGAGGAGCTAAACCAATTTGAAAGGAATAAAGTATGGAAGCTGGTACCCAAGCCTACAGGAAAGAATCCAATAGACACCAAATGGATATTCAGAAACAAGATGGATGAAAATGGCATAGTAATAAGGAACAACGCAAGATTGGTTGCTAAAGGCTATTGTCAGCAAGAAGGGATAGATTTGATGAAAAATTTGCTCCTGTTGCAAGACTTGAAGCCATCAGAATCTTCTTAGCCTATGCAGCCCATGCCAATTTCAAGGTCTATCAAATGGATGTCAAAAGTGCCTTTCTGAATGGAGATTTAGAGGAAGAAGTGTATGTAAGTCAACCTCCTGGCTTTGAAAATCCAAATTTCCCAGAGTATGTCTATTATCTACTGAAAGCACTTTATGGACTGATGCAAGCACCTAGAGCCTGGTATGACACTTTATCATAGTTTCTTTTGGAAAATCACTTAACAAGAGGTACTGTAGATAAAATTTATTTTTCAGAAATGTTAATGGCTCTAGCATACTTGTTCAAATTTATGTAGATGATATTATTTTTGGCTCTACAGATGAGAAACTTTGTAAAAAGTTTGCCAAACTGATGCAAAGCAAGTATGAAATGAGTATGATGGGAGAACTAACTTACTTTCTTGGTTTACAAGTTAAGCAAGTTAGTGATGGAATATTCATTAGTCAAACTAAATATATTTTTGATCTTTTAAAGAAGTTTGATCTAATGGATTGCACATCTGCAAAAACTCCCATGGCCACTGCAACTAAGCTTGAACTAAACACTACTGAAAAGTCTGTGGATATTTCAAGTTATAGAGGCATGGTTGGCTCACTTCTGTACTTAACAGCTAGTAGGCCAGATATAATGTTTGCTACATATTTATGTGCTAGATTTCAGGCTGATCCTAGAGAGTCTCACTTAATAGCTATTAAGAGAATTTTCAGATATCTCAAAGGAACACCAAAATTTGGCATTTGGTATCCTAGAGATTCTGGTTTTGATCTAACTGGTTATTCAGATGCAGACTATGCAGGTTGCAAAATTGACAGAAAAAGCACAACAGGAACCTGTCAATTTTTAGGAGACAAGCTTGTGTCCTGGTTCAGTAAAAAGCAAAATTCAGTTTCTACTTCTACAACTAAAGCTGAATATATTGCTGCTGGCAGTTACTGTGCACAGATTTTATGGATGAAAAATCAATTGCTAGACTATGGCTTGCAAGTTAAAAGGATTCCTATTTTCTGTGACAACACAAGTGCAATTTCCATCACTGAAAATCCAGTGCAACATTCAAGGACAAAGCATATAGACATCAAGTACCATTTCATAAGGGAACATGTAATGAATGGTACTGTAGAGCTACATTTTGTTCCAAGTGAGAAGCAACTTGCAGATATTTTTACCAAGCACTGGATGAATCCACCTTTTCTAGGTTGGTAAGTGAGTTAAGTATGTTTAATTACTCTTGAATTTATCTGAATTATTTTGCAAGTTGAAAAGTATCCAGAAATTTAGCTCATTTTTAGTCTTGGATGAAATTTTGGCTAAGTCAAAATTTGCATTTCGACGGATGACCATTATCCATCAGGTTGAGTCATCCGTCGATATACAAATTGTAAATAAAAATCAATTACTTTTCTGGAATATTTTAAAGCTCGACGGATAATAGTTTATCCTCATCCGTCGAAGTGTCTAAATCGTAACCGTAATTCCCTGAACATTATCCATCGAGTATACTTACAGTTTGTAAGCATTACACGATGGATAATGGGTGGAATTTTTACAGTTTATTTTAAAACGGCTATTTTAGGCATTTTCTATTGGGTAATTTACTTCTCTTTATTATTTTTATCCGTTGATTCTGAGTAAAGTATAAAAACTTATTTCATTCTAATCATTTTCTTTATCATTCTCAAATTCAACCGTGTTATTTCATTCTCTCTCAAGCAAAAATCCTCTTTCTCTTCAAACTTTTCTTCTCTAACAATGGCACTCGTAGTAAAGATCATGTCACAGACTGGGTTCATATATGAAAAGAACAACTTCACTGCTTTGGTCAATAAGGGTATTCAGCAATCAGAAGACTATCATAAGATGATGGACTTCGTGAAGAACTGCAAGTTAAGTTTTGCCATGCTGGAATCACCCACAATTCATTGTGAAGTTGTTGAAGAGATGTGGACAACAGCAATCTACAACTCTACTGACAAAACCATCACTCTGACCATCAAAGGTAATGATTCTGTATCAATAGTGATGTAATAAAAGCATGTTTCAAGATTCCTGATGATAAATGTAACTGCACCACACACTGACACTGATATTGTCAATATGCTCAATTCCATTCATTATGTACTTCCTACTACAAAACTAAGTGACATTAGAAGACTAGGTCTTAGAAAGGAATGGAGTTACATGTGTGATGTTGTAACTAAAGTCTTTTCTCGAAAAATCAGTAATTTGATTCTGTGAAAAAATTTCCATGCTTAAACATGCTATACATGCTAGTTACAGACAAATTTTACAATTTCAGTGACCTTATTGTGTAATGAGTTAGGTGTTACATTAGGTGACTTAGCCAAAAGAGAGGAAAGAAATGTTTACTATGCTAGATTTTTTATGCTTCTGGCTAACCATCTTTGTCAAGAGATTGTGCTTGAGAACCCAAAACAACAAATAGCTTGTTGGGTTCAAGAGAGAAGAATCATTGCAGACTTGAACAGAGCCAACCATCACAGAGATGTGCCAAGTTCGATTTTCATGTAATGCTGACACCTCAGGTCAGTGAGGTAAGTTCATCCCATACCCTCAACTAATTTCCAATACTCTTCTATTTCTTTGACTTCAGGCATAGCTATGGCAACTGTGACAATGACCAAACAGTTGCCTACCAAAAGCTGCCAAAAAAACGTAATTTTAATCCAAATCAAAGAAAACCCCTCTGGTATCTCTCAAAATCTACCAAAGCCAAAGAGGGGAGTGTGAAGGAGGGGAAGATAGGTGAGGGAAGGGTGAACATCAAAGAAACCCCAAGGATAGGTTGGAGAGTTGAGGAATTCCAGCCTCGCCACACTGCAGTTTCCCAACAAAGCTGGTGCTTAAAAAGGACAAAAGCTC